>NW_007247133.1:31187-53762 GCF_000164805.1 Carlito syrichta
TTTTTTTTTTAAACTATAGTCCGCCCCTCCAACGGTCTGAGGGACAGTGAACTGGCCCCCTGTTTTAAAAGTTTGAGGACCTCTGGTCTAGCCATTTTTTTCCTTTCTACGAAGGATACCTGGGTTACTTTCCCCAGCAGGGGGAATGGGTATAAGGATAGGTTTTAGAAACATACAGACCTGGGCTCCAATCCTGGCCACATA
This sequence comes from Carlito syrichta, assembly GCF_000164805.1. Classification (NCBI taxonomy): domain Eukaryota; kingdom Metazoa; phylum Chordata; class Mammalia; order Primates; family Tarsiidae; genus Carlito; species Carlito syrichta. The sequence goes on from NW_007247133.1 coordinate 31,392, forward strand.
TGTAAAGTGCTTAGCACAGTACCAGGAACATAGTAAGTACTCCGCAAACAGTAGGTATCACTATGCACTGATGCCCTGGCCTGTCAGCTATCTCAATCCTATGCACACATAGTTGGGCTGACTGCATGTGAGCATGTTTGTGATAGGGGAGAGAACATTAGCTCATTTAATCTCCCCAGGTGTTACCAACGTGTCTCACTTTCTTACATCTTCAGGGAGCTCCCAGGGGTGGGGTTCTCCCTCCATTCCTGTAATCCACAGGCCATCTCTGTTGTCCTGTAGGGAGGCAGTGAGTGAGTGCTGGCAGAACCCATCCAGCAAATAGAAAAGCAGCTGGTTACAAGGAACTGTCCCAGATATTAAGGGAAGATAAAAAGACCATATTGATTTACACAGAAACTGTGGTGTGGATTATTTATTTTTTTGAGTTGGAGTCTCACTCTTCGCCCAGACTGGAGTGCAGTGGCAGCCTCGACCTGCTGGGCTCCAGCGATCCTTCCGCCTCAGCCTTCCAAGTAGCTAGAACTACAGGCGAGTGCTACCATGCCCAGCTGATTTTTTGATTTATTGTAGAGATGAGGTCTCGCTGCCCAGGCGGGTCTTGAACTCGCGGGCTCAGGCAATCCACTCACCTCAGCCTCCCAAAGGCACGGGATTACAGGCTGAGCCACCGAGCCCAGCTGTGTGGATTATTTAATTGAGCATTTTAGGCCTGAAAACTCAACATCTATAGGAGCTTCTCAAAAAATAAAAAAAATAAAAATAAAGAGATCTTCTGCTGGCAACTCCACTTCTGTAAGCCCCCTCATCTACTCTCTCACTGTTCTTTTCTCTGGGATTTCTCAGAGCATGGAAGCTCTCCTCTGGGGGCAGCTCTGGCCATGTGAATGGGAAGTCCACCTCATAATGCCCTGGGTGGCCGCTAACTTGACCTTCAGCACCTCTGGCCCCTTTCCCCAGATGGCACTGCTTTGTGCCAACCCTCTTGGAGAAAGTCACAGCCAGGCTTCCCTTGGAGAAGCCCTAAACAAGCAAAAAGGAACTGTGCTAGCCCTGAGTGCAGGGATAGGCAGGAAAGTACCAGTCCTGGTGCACCAAGAATTTCAAGGCTCAGAACCTGGACATCTGCATGACCCGGCTTGTTTAGCAGCAAAATTACCACATGACATTTACACATTCATTCACTCATTCATTCATCAATGACTGGATTGCAAACTACATGCCAGGCAGTTCTAGACACTGCAGCTACAAAAGGCAAAAATCCTTGCTTTCGTGGAGTTTACATTTTAATGAGGAATAATTAACAAACAAGTAAGTCACACAGTGTGTTAGATGGCACTGAGGGCTGTCGAGGAAAACAGGACAGGTGAGTTTGTGGCTAAGGCAGCAATTCAAAATAAGATATGGCCAGGGAAGACCTTGTTGATGTCTTGGTGGTGGAGGTGGTGAGAGGGGTTGGAATTCTGGATTTATTTTGAAGATAGTGTGCATACAGGATGTGGGAGAGGATTAAAGATGACTCAAAGATTTTTTGTCCCATGCGCCTGAAAAGATGAGTTGCCATTAACAGAAATGAAGCAACTATACATGAGCATGTTTGGGGCAGGGGGAACATCAGAAGCTAAGTTTTGGAGATACTCAGTTTGAGATGTCTTTGACATCCAAATGGGGAGGGTAAGTAGGCAGTTGGGTAAATGAATCCAGAATACAGGGAGGTCTGAACTAGAGATGCAGATGTTGTCAGCACACAGGTTACATATGATAGGGCATGGTAGTAGAGGCCGTTTCTAGGTACTGACAAGGTTGAGGATATAAAGACAGCCATGGCCAGGCATAGTGGATCACACCTATAATCCCAGCACTTTGGGAGGCTGAGACGGGAGGATCTCTTGAGGCCAGGAATTTGAAATCAGCTTCAGCAACATAGTGAGGCCACATCTCTATTTAAAAAAATAAAAAAGACAGCTAAGCCACAGCGCAGATGCCCCATGCTATGCAGGCTTTATTCCACACTAGGCACACTCTGCAGACCAGCAGCTGTGGATATCCACCCACCTGCATTCTTGTTTTATTTACAGCTGCTGATTTACTGCTTTGGAAATAAACTCTTACCTTGACCAAGTTGCTTTTGCCCATGGTCTAGACTAGCTCACCACCTTTCCTTCCTACACATGCACACACATCACCTGCACATCCTAAGGGCTCATAGAGATCCCTCCAGGGCAACCCAAATAGCCCATCATATTGGCTGTACAGATACCACTACTACTGTGTTAGACTGCTACAACCGTGCATGTGAAACTGCCAGAATGCCACCTACCCATTGGGTCCCAGCTCTCAAGCCCGAACAGCCCATACACATTCATGCACTTACTGCTTGCTGGTTGAACACTTTCATATCCTGAGACAGGTCATGTCTCAATGGAAGACAGACCCTGTGCTTCCAGGAAGCACACCGTCTAACAGAAGTGAAAGGACAAAAGCAGCTAGGTGTAAGAAGTATGTGAAGTCCAGAGAGCTGGGGAAGCACAGTTGGGGGCATACATAGCAGTCTTGCATGGCAGGGGAAACTTCCTGGAGGAAGCAGCTCTTTGTCTAGTTTTGTAAGAGTGAACAGGCAGTTGAGGGGCGTGTGTGTTTGGTGGAACAGGGCATTCTAGGCCAAGCCACTATGATGGGGAACTGAGTGGGGTAGGAGTGGGGGAAACCACAAATAACCCACAGTTGACGCCAAGTGTGCTGGAGGAAAAGACAGAAGATGAGAGTAGCAGGAGGCATCCGCCTAAGTTTATTTTACAGGAATCCAGGGTTATGTAACAAGCAGGGGAGGTGGGCAGGGACAGGCGTCAGTCCAATGGGCCTGGCTTCAAAGCCTGTGGGCAGTCTGAGGACCACCCACAACACAAGCTCCTGAGGAGCCTGCTAAAAATTTAGAGGCTGGGCTATACCCAGACCAACTGAATTACCAGGGTCTGGACCCCAGGAATCTATATTATTTTCACAAGCACTGCCAGTGACTCTGATGCACACCATAGTTTTAGAAAACCGCCCAAAGTTCCCCATGTCTCCACTCTAACTTTGGTGATGTGTACTGGTTCTCAGGACCCCAAAAGGTAGGATGATTCATTTTCATGGTCATGAATTATGCTTACAGAGACACTCCCAACCAAACCCAGGAGTTCTGGGAAGTACAGTCAGATGACAAGGGGGAGGAGGGGTGAGTAGGAGGAGAAGAAATTTCTGGTAGGGGTAGGAGGAGGTAGGAAGGAGTTCTCAGGTTTTTTTCTTGGGAATTAAGGGTAGGCTAGGAGGTCCTGTTAGGGCACCCAACAAACAAGTCCTACTTCCCAATTATTCCTAGGCCTCAAGGACAGGAGGCAAAGAACCAAGGAAGCAGCCATTTTTTATTCCACAAATAAGATTCCACCAGTAAATTCCATCTACCACACAGTGATAAAACTCTTCAGCATACCCTATGACCTTGACCAGTGCTGTCCAACAGAACTTTCTGCAATGATGGAAACATTTTTCTGTGTAGTCCAATATAGTAGCCACTAACCACTGTTGGTTATTGAGCACCTGAAATGTGGCCACTACAGCAGAGGAAATGAATTTCTAATTCAAGTTAACTTAAATTCAAATGCCACATTTGGCTTGTGGTTACTGTACTGGACAGTGCAACTCTAGGCCCTGGCCTGGACCAGGGACAACTTGGTTCAAATGCCAATTCTGGAGAAAGCAAGTGGCAGAAAGAGTCCTTGGGGTCACCGCCATCCTCCACAGAGAGAAATAGCAGCTGCTGCCGCCGAAGAGGGTGAGAATCAGAGCGGGGGGACACCTCGGGCGCGCCGGATAAGGTTAGCCAGCCGCTTGGCCAAGCCGCCGGTGCTGGGCTCCTCAATGCGGAAGGTTCGAGTGAGGAGATTGTAGAAGGAGCCATAGCACACGGCCACCACAGTGCACGTGAGGCAGATCACGTTGTAGGGCATGCTGAAGTCTGGTGTTGGCAGGTTCACCAGTAGCGGCTCAGTGTAGAGTCGTACAAAGTAGTTGGAGCCATCAGAGACTGGGAACCTGGGGGGGTCAGGGAAGGAGTAGTGAGAGAGTGCTGACCACTCCTCCCCACCTCACTCCAACCTCATTCCTGGGCTGCCAGTGCGAGACGGTAAGGGTTCCCAAAGTTCTCTTAGCCTCAAAACTTTTCGACAAAAGGCAAAAGCTCAATACAAACACCTGATAAAAGGAGAGCAGTCTTGTATTGAAGGGAAGGAAAGAGACCTCTTTCGTGGCCTGGTCCAAGTCTAAATGTCACCTCAAAGCAGCCTTCTTAGATAGCCCAATACATTACTCCCTACTCTATCCCATTACTCTCTAGAACAGAATCTCCCCCCTAAGCTGCAAGCAAAATGAAGACTCAGCTGTTTTGTTTTCTCTTGTACAGCCGGTGCTTTTGGCATTTGATAAAGGCTCAATTAAATATATTTAAGAGTGCCAGTGAGTAAATGTAGGCTGTAAGTACTACTATTCTTACTATTCATTCTTCAAGACATACTTTAACAAGTCTTTACAAATATCAGGCCACTTAAGATTTTTATTAGGATGGAGTTAAACCTACACATGACTTTGGAAGAGGTAACATCTACCCCAACCTCTCCTGAGGAGTCTGGTTACCTGTGCTAAGGCCCAGCAGACACTGGTCACACTTACAGGCTGTTGAAGAGGGGACTCTCTTCCCAGTCCACTGGTTTCGCTGCTACCATGCTGGGCACAAGGGCACTGAGGACAGATGGGCTATGCAGAGAAGCAGACAAATGATCTGTGTTTTCAACTGGCTCCTCCACCAAGGGGTAGGTGGCAGAGACGGTGGGTCAGGAGGATGAGGGCAGACCTGTGGGGGTGGAGCCTACCTGACATAGAAGCCATGGTTGGGGTCCGGCGTGTACTCGGTCCACTTGAGCAGTGCCCGCTCAAACTGGATGGAGACCTTGGTGACCGAGTTGGCTGGAAGCTGAATCAGCATCTCGAGGAGGTGGGGCTGTAGCCGGTCCTGGGCAGGCTGATAGTGAATGTAACCTGGAGACAGACAAGAACCACTCACACTTGTTTATTACCCCTCCAGTCCCTACCGCTTGTCTTGGAGCCTCAATCTGAGTGCATAGAAGGTGGGCCTGGGATCACAGAAGCCAGGCAGGCGAGGGAAAGAAGCAGGGTCTCAGAAAATGAGAGGGTGTTTCCAGGGTAGTAGTCCCAGGATGTGGTCAAGAGATGCTTTCAAGAGTGCTGCAGACCACTAACCAATCTTCACATCACTAAAACTGGGGCACCAGACACCAAGCACCTGATGTAATACAAGAGAAATTTCACAGAACCACTTGGGAATTTTTCTTGACAAAAATATGGGACATGGATCTAATCAAGTTTCTAAATCTAACCACAATACACAAGAAATATAGGAAATGGAGGAACACGTTAAACACCAGCATGAGGACAAGTCCAGAATGTAGAACATTCTGTATAACAAATGACCCAGTTTCTCCAACAAATAAATAGCATTAAAAAAAAAAAAAGCATGGGAACTGTTATAGATTAAAAGATACTTAAGAGTACTACACCAAATGTAAGATGTTAACAATAAGAGAAACTGAGTTGGAGGAGAGAGAATATATGGGAACTCTGTACTTTATACTCAATTTTTCTGTAAAACTAAAACTGCTCTAAAAATAAAGTTCATTAATATTTTAAAAAGAGAGAAACTAGGCCGGGCACAATGGCTCACGTCTGTAATCCTAAAGTTTTGGGAGGCTGAGGTGGAAGAATTGCTTGAGCCCAGGAGTTCGAGACCAGTCTGGACAACACAGTAAGAACCTGTCTCTACAAAATAAAAAATAAACAAACAATTTTAAAAAGATAGATACTTAAAGAGACATATTTAGCAAATGCAATGTGAGACTGTTGTTGAGATCTCAATTCAAACAAACCAGTTATTAAAAAGTCATTTTTAAGATCATCAAGGAAAATAGAAGTGATAATGATATGGTTATATTTTTGAAAGTAATTTTTCTATTAGAAATATATACTTAAGTATTTAAAGATGAATTAATATAATGTCTAAGATTTGCTTTACGATACTCCATCAGAAAAAAAAACCAATTTTAAAAAAGAGAAAAAGACAGGAGAGATGAACAAAAATGATAGGAGGCTGGAGACCTGGTGCTGCGGGATGGGTGCATGGAAGCTTATTACACTATTCTGCTTGGGTTGTGTTGGAAATTTTCCAAAGTGCAGTGGGGAGGAGGGAGCCAGAAAAACCTACATCATATACAGGAAAAATATTTGAAATGAGATTTTGAAGGCAGTATAAATAAAGGTGCTGGAAATAAGTTAAACTATTAATCATAGGTTTGAAAATGTGGGAAACAACAGAGGAATTTAAAGTTTTTAAAGCTTGGTTGTTTGGGATTTGATACAACCTCTCCCCCAGAAGCCTTTTTCTTTATTCTTACTCTCCCTCCACACCAAAGAAAAGCAAGTGCTTTGGTACTATGCCTGGCACCGAATAAAAGCACTCAGTAAATATTAACTTCTCCTTAGAAAAATAAGAGAAAGCAACAATAAATGTTAACTATACCTCTACCCTTTTCCAAGGAAGAACCCACCTACCCCACTTTGTCTTCTGAGCTTCCAAACCCCTGGCTGCCAAACCGTTTCTGCCTTAATGAGTCTATGACTCATCATAAAACTACAAGAATGTGCCTAAGTCCCCAGAAAGGAGGAGAAAGCAAGCGAAGAAAGGACTCTATTGCTCTCATACAATCCTATTAAGAATCACTAGGATTACGTGTTTTAATGATTTCTGCTTTAAAATCACTTCTGAATCTGGCACAGTGAGGCTCCCCATTCCACTTTTCAAGCTATTCCTAAGTCTTTATGCCTGTGTAGTTTTTCAGAGGCACTTCAGGAATTACCCTGAAAAATGAGAATTTGAGGGACCTGGAGAGAAAATGAGAGGATGGGCTGGGGGCCTGGTTTGGGACTCAGTTCCTCACTTGGTTTGTTCTCCTTGCCCTTGGACGTGATGGTGAGGGTATGCACATATAGCCGCAGATACCAGGGCACGGTGTCCAGCAGCAACACGGGGAAGGCCCGATATGGGTGGGTGTTGTACAGCAGCGTGCTTAGCTCCCCCTTCTGTAGCCCATAGCCGCTCACATACCGCTGAGCATGCAGGAAGGGTACCGGGGGGGCCTCTGTGTAGAGAAAAGTCAACAGTTAACAGCTGCTAAAGAACAAGGTCACTCCTCACCCCAATTCCCACGCTACGTTCGGAGTCTCAAGCCATTACATGATCTCATCCCAAACAATAGGAATTACTGTCCTTGTTTTTCAGATGTGGACACTAAAGCTCAGGCTGCCCAAGGTCATCGAGCTTGAAGGAGGTGGAGAAGGGCAACTACTTCGGGTACCCTCCCACTGTGGGAGCTTTTCTGTCCTCTCAATAAATATTGCCGTCTCAAAAAAAAAAAAAGAAAAGAAAAGAAAAAGAAACAGGTGGAGTCAGAGCCAGGAGCATATGACTCCAGAGATCTGGGTCTAAACACAATCCTATGATCTTATTCAATATAGGATTGTGAGTTTTCTCCTAAGAGAAGAAATCTCTGTAGCCTGTTGTGACTCTGATGGTCCACTCCTGCACCCACTCACCATTCTCTGGGGGTTTCTTCCATTTGAGTTGAAGATTGAGATTGCGAGAGTTGTTGATAATGGCTGTGTCATGCAAGTCATAGACAGCATAGGTCTTCCGAGTGCCCAGGATGACATCCTGATATGTAGTGGTGGGCAGCGGGTTTACCTCTAATGTCTCATTGTCCTGGAGACAGAGGGGCAGGGCTGAGAAGCAAGCAGAGGGGACAGGCTGACCTTGGGGAGCAGAGGTGTGTTTGTGTGGGTGAAGACCTTGGTACCTGATTGTAGCTGGTGATGTCCACATAGACTCGGCTCTCTGAAGCCAGGGGGCAGGGCTCTGTGAGAGTTCGGGAGAACATCCGGAAGAGGGACCAGTCTGAGGAGCAGAGAGCAGGGTTGAGCAGGGGCCATGGCTAGGCCTGGTCTGCAGATAGGGCAGGGCTGGGTGGGTAGTGATGAGTTGCCAAAGTGGCTTACCTTTCTTCCCCTGTCCTGTGATGAAGGCATCAAATACAACCGAAAGGGTCTGTCTCAGCTCCCAGGAGATGCTGGTACAGTGTGCATTCTACAAGGACCAGAGGCAGCAGAGAGGGGCAACACTCTTACTCAACCACACAGCCTGAGGGACTCCCACTCAGACTCAGTCCCTCATCTATATATCTTTGCATCCACTGATTTGCTACCATTCACTCCTGAGCACTTGACCCCGTGCCGACAACTTTATGTGCATCAGTTTGATAAACCATCACAACAACCCTAGGAGTGGATTCAACTATTAATCTCATGTGACGGAAGAGGAAACCAGACCCAGGGGAATGAAATGATTCACTCGAGGTCATGCCAGCTGGCAAGTGACTAAGCTAACAGTTGCATCCACATAGCTATTGTTCTGAACCACTATACTCCATGACAAAAATTTATTGAGTGCTCACTAGGCAACCACTCAGTGTCCCTGGTGCTTGGCCAATGCCCTGAATAATCATCATCACATGTACATTACTACTCAGTCCGCGCCAGACAACTGGGCGATGTGCTTTATTTACCTACACCTTCTTTCAGAGCCCCTGGGTGGCACCCTCCCCTATTCTCTATGACTTACTCTGCAAACAGGGCGGATATGCACTGCCTGGGAGTGGTAGCTGGTGTGGAACAAGCGATCTGCCTTCAGCAGCACAGAGAGGCCTGCCTGGAAGAGGTAGGAAGAGATGCCCTGTGTGGAGCACCTGACTCAGGGTACAGGTTCTATAAAGGCATCCTGGCTGCCAGGTTACATGGCCTCACCTTGGAACTACAGGGCAAGAGCTTCTTCCATGGAGTGAGGTTCTCAGTGCAGACAACCTCCCGTGGCAGAACAGCATAACGCAGGAAGTAGTGATCAGTGTCTGAAGGAGACAGAGGTCCATCTGGAGTGGGCCTTGGGACCCCACCCCTCAGGACCCACATTCTAGAGATGGGGGAAGACCCTCCTGCTCCACACACCCCTCTCTAGCACCACAGCCCTGACAGTCCCAGCTGGAAGAGGGAGAAGGCAATGCAGAGATGGCATAGTCTCAGGAGGTCTTCCGCACACCCAGGGGAGTAAGGATCTAGCCCAGGCTGAGGAAGGAGGAAATCGAATGTTTCAGAAGGCCAAGTTTTGGGCAGGAGGTAACAGGAAGAAGGAAAGGGCTGCAGGGTTTATCTTACCATTGGCCAGCCCTAGGGGCTTGAAGGAGGCAGTGGGAATGACTGTGTTGGTGGAGTCGATGAAGTTGAGAGAGGCACAGAAGATCCCTGAGAGGACATTACTGAGCTCCTTCCAAGATTTGTCCACACTGGATGGAGACACAAACCCACTCACTGTCCTGGGGCTGCTCTGCTCCCTCCCTCAAAGCCCACAGCTGGCTGCCAAACCTATGGTAGGAGGAACCCATGGTATTCATAACCAGTAGACAGGCCAGTTGATGGCACTGTGAACAACACTGCTCCCACTCAGTCCACTTCCTGGGTCTCACTCTATTCAGTCCCTTCTTCCTTATTCTTCGCTGGATATCCCTGCATCCCCATGGGTCTTTGCTCAGTTGATTCTTCCTCCCTAAGACAGCTCTTCTCTCTGTCTACTTCCAAGGTTCAGCTCCAGTCCTTACCCTTTCCTCCAGGAAGCCTTTCCTGCCGCCCTTAAGCACAGTCTCCTTCTCCTTTGTGGTGTTGCAATCCTGATCTTCCAAGTATCTCACTAGATCTCTCCTGGAAGATGGCTAGAAAACAGCAGCATCTTGTTCTAAGCACCTTTTCCCCCTAACTAAGCTGTGAGCAACTTGTGGGCAAGGACTAGCCCGGGTTATCTCTGCACTTCCCACAACACCATGGAAAGTGGTCCACATCGTGGAGCTGAGATGAGCTCACTGATCTTCCCTGAATGTGCTCAGCTAAGCAAAACAATACACACTGCCCTATGGTGAATATCTTGTACAAGAAAGTAAGTTCTGGTTCTACCCTCATGGCAGGAAGTCTTATATTCAATAAAGTTCATAGAACAAGGTTCAAATAACCATTCTAGGACTTACAAAAACATCAGCTTAAATTAGGAGTTCTTTTCCTAGAGAAATATCAAAAGATATTCTTTCTTTCTTTCTTTCTTTTTTTTTTTGAGTTGGAGTCTCACTCTGTCACTCAGACTGGAGTGCAGTGGCCGCTCCCGGTCACTGCAGCCTTGACATGCTGAGCTCCGGCGATCCTTCCGCCTTAGCCTTCCAAGTAGCTGGAACTACAGGCACGTGCTACCACGCCCGGCTAATTTTTTTTTGATTTATTGTAGAGATGAGGTCTTGCCAAGTTGCCCAGGCAGGTCTCGAACCCACGGGCTCAGGCAATCCACTCACTTCAACCTCCCAAAGTGCTGGGATTGCAGGCTGAGCCACTGAGCCTGGCTAAAAGATTATTTCTTAATAATAGAAAGCATAAACCGTAATAAGCACTAGAATTCTAAATATTAGCTCCACATTATAGGCAATTACAGGCTGAGGGGAGACAGCAATAGCAGAGAAGATAGCAAAAAAAAGGGGGGGAGGTGGGAGTCAGAGTTCAGGCAAGAGAGAGAGAAAGACTTGGCAAGTTGGGAAGTCACTGATTGTTCCTCATTTTGTATCATCTTAGTGCTATCCTGGGGTTTTTTGTTCTGTGTGTAGAGATGGGGACTCACTAGGTTGCCCAGGTTGGTCTTGAACACCTGACCTACAGTGATCTTTCTACTTCAGCCTCCCAAAGTGCTGGGTTTACGTGCCTGAGTCATCATGCCTGGTCAGTCCTAAGATTTTTGATAATTCTCTGTTCAGTGCCTTTCAATTGCTCCAATCCTTAAGCCTTAAATAAAGATCACAAATTTGAAGCCTGAAAACTCTATCAAAAGCATAACCATTGACCTGATAACACTTACACTTTTTTTAAAAATTGCTTACTGATATTTAAATTGGCCAATTTTTACATTAAATTCCAGATTTCTGGTATCTCTTGAAAAATGAAAGTCTGACATTAGGCCTCTATTTCCATATGGCAACAACCCATAAGAGCTGAGTGATAGCTGTCCTCTCTAGCCTGCCACAGTCCCTATTTTTGCCCTAAATGTACCACACTTGCACTACCAATTTCTTACAGTGAGATTAAGAGAAAAATGAGAAATATTTCCCATTCCTGTGCCTCTATCAATTTTTTTTACACTTTTACTCATTGATGTTACCTGTGTGGACCATGTAGACATAAATTTGCAACCTCTGCATAGAAAGTCTGCACAGAAAGGTTCTACTCTAGATAGGATAGGCCCAGCAGCTACTGGGGAATAACTTTTTGTAGTACAAACACAATAACTAGACTTGCCCCTCTCCCACACAAAATTAACCCCTCTAGCACCCTATAGGCCAATTCTAGCCCACAGATATGCTGTGTTTAGGCTTCATGATATGTATTATAAAGGAATGAATGACTTTTAAAAAATTATTCAGTTTGCCAGTTTTCTACCGCTTACATCCAAATAAGCATCAACCGTTTGCTATCTGCCTCTGTAGGAATATGCATATACTACCTCATGTCTAAAAGTATTAGGGCAGAAAGTTTATTCAGCACGCAAAGAATGTCACTCAGTGTTAAAATTTCTTACTTCCAACGCCAACTCTACCACCATCAAATCACTATTTACTGGAACTGCTGCCCCTAAGAGCAGTGGCAAGATGCAGTGGCAAGGTGCCAACTCCTTCCCCGCCACACGCCCTCCATGACCTACAACAGGACCCAAGATACACACTCACTCAGTGACAGTGTCTTGGAACCAGACCCAGAGTTCTGCACCTGATGGCGCCTGCAGGAAGGGTGGCCCCCAGTATCGGGTCCTCCAAAACCCTTGCGTGAATGACAGGTGCAGCTCCCGTAGAGAATACTTGGAGATAAGCTGCCCCAGAGCTTTGGGGAAGAGCCTGTAATGAGATACTGGGGAAGAAGGAGCAGGTAAGTGATTCCCACGTCGTCGGGACCCACACCCAGGGTCCAAAACCCCACCCAAGGATCAGACCCCACTCCCAAGGCTTGCCCCCACCCTAACCTCAGCAGGTGCCACAGAAGTATTTCTCCTCTCAGATCTCACTCTCTCACCTCCTTCCCGCTGCAGCTCCGAATCCCAGCGCGTGCGGAACTGGAACGTAGCGGCCACGTCCCCAGAAGGTAGCGGGGTGATGACAAGCTCCTCCCGCAGGCTGTCGCGAGGGGGATCTGCAAAGCCCCAGCCGCCTGGCCCCAGGACCAGCAGCACCAGCAGAGCGAGCGGCCTGGCCGCCGCCATGCCTGGGGCTGCTTCCGCCTCCCAGCGGCGCTCGCCCCCATGAACGGCCGGCATCCAATAGGAAAGGCGTGTGAGAATCTACTTCCGGCGCCATCCAGGACGGCGGGTGCTGCTGTCGGAGCGACTGCCCACCCGGGCACCGGAGATTCCCTTCGGGGCTGATGGATCTAAGGGGGCGCCCAGAGGGCATGAGAGGGCGAGGGGCAGGCTTGAGGACTCACCCAGTTCAAGGTGTTTCCACCCACCAGAAAGTACTGAATGATACGGAGCGCCACCACTGCCATTTTATCCTTTTGATAGTTGAGGAAACATTGACTGAAAAAGGTCAGTTACTTTGGCGAGGTCATACAACTGGCCTCCTGCCTCTCTTGGCTTCTGTGTCTCCATTTGCTTGTCCATAAGCCTACCCAGCTCCTGTGGTAGCAGAGCCTTCCTGCAAAACCCTCAAACAACTGGCCCTTTTATTAAGATAATTTTCAAACATATAGCAAAATTGAAAGAATGAGCAACCTGTTAACAATGAACACCTGCTCTCAACACCATTAACATTTTACTATACTTGAGCTTTATTGCATATCCGTCTGTAATCCATCAGTCCACCTTGTTTGATGCATTTCAAAGTAAAATGTAGACATTAGTACACTTTACTTCAGCATGCATATCATTAACTGAATTCCATATTTGCTTACATTTTTCTTTTAATGTAAAATCAACATGCAGTGAAATGCACAAATCTGAAGTGCACATTCACTTAGTTTTGACAAATGCACACACCTGTGTAACCCTAACTCCTATCACAATACTGAACATTCCTAGAACCCTAGAAACTGACTAATACGCCCGCCTTCCTAGTCAATCTATGGTCCTACACCACCTTCCAGATATAACTATTGTTCTGATTTTTGTCCACAATAGATTAATCTGTTTTGGAACTAACTATAAATGAAATCACCATATAGCATGTACACTTTTTGTGTAAGACTTCTTTCACAAGAAGAATATTTTTGAGAATCATCCATATTCTTGCGCATATCAGCAATTTTTTATTACTACATAGTATTATGTTGTATGAATATACCATAGTTCATCTGTTCTCCTGTTGATAGGCCCCTGAGCTTTTTAAAGTTTGGGGTTATTATGAACAAGGTTGCTGTCTGTGCAGGTTACTTTATAGACATATACTTATCATATCTCTTGGGCAAATATTTAGGAGTGGAATTGCTGGGTCAAAAGAGTAGGTATATGTTTAATTTTATAAAAAGTTGTTAGACCTTTCTCCAAAATGTATCATTTTATGCTTCCACCAACAATGTATGAGTTTTGGTTGCTCTACATCCTTGTTAACAATTTGATGTTTTTAATTTTTTTGACTTTTTAGTTTTAGCCAGTTGCATGTGTATGTAGTGATATCTCTCGCGGTTTTATTTTGCATTTCCCTGATAACTGATGATGTTGAGCATCTGTTCATGTACTTATTGGTCATTCATATATTTTCTTTTGTGAAAGTTCTGTTAAAATCTTTTGCAGCAAGGTACAGTGGCTCATGCCTATAATTCTAGCACTTTGGGAGGCAGAGGTGAAAGGATTTCCTGAACCCAGGGGTTCGAGACCAGCCTGGGCAACTTGGTGAGACCTCATCTCTACAACAAACCAAAAATTAGTCAGGCATGGTGGCACGTGCCTGTGGTTCTAGCTACTTGGAAGGCTGAGGCAGAAGAATCACCTGAGCCCACCAGGTTGAGGTTGCGGTGGTCATAAGCATGTTACTGTACACCAGCCTGGGTGACAGAGTAAGACTCCAACTCAAAAAAAAAAAAAATCTTTTGCATCCTCCTCAACTTTTTTACTGGCTTCTGTACCTTTTTAATATTGAGCTGTAGGAGTTCCAGTGTTAAATTCATGCTTTGGTTTTCTACCTGCCGTATGGGGAACACAATCACAAAGGATTTCATCAATAGTCTTGATAAAACTTATAATCATACTTCTATGATGAGCCAAATTTAGCGTTAGGCAGTTCTGCCAAGATATACCCCAACCAACCAGAAAAGAAATGTCAGAAAGATGTCTTTATCTCATTATGCCCTTATTCTACCTACATTCAGTGTTCTTATCCTATTAGTCATTGAAATAGTAGGAAAGCCATGAGTTTGGATGTCAGAAAGAAATGGGTTCAAATCCCCATGCCAGTCTTTAATACATATAAGCATGAGCAACCCAACTGTTAGTTTTCTTCATCTGTAAAATGTTGAAACCTACTTTCAGAATTGTTAAGGTTAGAAATTATGTATATGTAAGGTCTGGAATGTATTAAGTGCTTAAAACAACATTTATTCAAACAGGCTTCTCATGTAGGCACTGTTATCTCTATTCTACATAGGAGGAAACTAAAGTACAGAAACAGAGATAATTTCCTAAGATCACAATGAGTTACGGAATGAGGACTATATACTATCAACCTCAAAATAATTTTTAAAAAATTATTGATGCATTTCAAAATAAATTGTAGACATTTAGTACAGTTTCCTTTAAATACTTCAGCATGCATATCATTAACTGATTTATGGCATCATTATGGTTATGATTATTTTGTACTTTCTGTGCTTTCGTTTGTAAATTATCTGTCCCCTTCTTTCAAGAGTCAGCCACCTCCAGTGAACACTTACCTTCTTCATCTCTAGTGGGCTACAATCCTTCGTGTACTTCTGCTTACAGCCCTTATCCATTCTATTTTCATGATCTGTGGCCATGTCTGTTCCTGGAAAAGCTCTTAGTCACTTCATTATTTCTGTTGCCTAAGCAAGGTGACTGGCAAATAGTAGATAGTAATGTTTGAATGAATGAGCAAGACAATCTCACGGTACAGTTTTGTGTTGTCCCCATCCTGCTATGCTGTTCAGTGTCAACTTTTATGCAGTCCTGGAATTGCAACAGTGTGAGCCTTCTAGGGAATCTTTTCCTGAGCTGCTGTCCCTACTATTTCCTCCACAACATAGGGTTCTACAAGGATGAGTTTGTCTTCTCCCCTCCTGTCCATAGTCTGTCAGGATGTCCACCCAATGGCAAGTCTGTGCAACAGTCAGAAGCTACACCGTAGCTTAGAGACTGAAAGCTGGGCTGTATGACTCAGAGTTGGCTCCAAATCATCCTCCCATCTCCAAGGGCACTGTGTGACCTCAAAACACAGACAGTTAGGCTCTAAGCTGGCATAAACCATGGTTTAATTTTAATGTGACATTATAATCAAATGGTGAATCCTGAAGCTATTCAGATTATCTTTTTTTTTAAGTGACCACATTGGATGTAGTTTTTGTAATCTGCTTTTTCTCAACAATTATCATAAATATCTTTCAAAAAATATGTGGTAGATAGATGCTACAATATTGGTATTATTTTGATAATTTTTGAAGCTGTATAATGGGAACAGGGGTATTTTTTTTCTATATTTGTTGTATGTATGAAACTCCCATAATAAAATGTTTTTTTTTTTTTTAAACCAAAGAAACAAAAAACAGTCAGCTGGAGACGGTGGCTCTGAAGGCCAGCCAAGTGCCTGTGGTTTGGCAGAAGAAAAGATCATTGTCCCAACCAGGAAGTGGTCTTGGGGTCTCAGCTGACCCTATACTTTTCCAGGCAGGGCTGGGGCTCATAGGAGCTGAACTGAAGCCCCCCCCCCCCCCACAGGCTCACAAACAATTCTTCTTCTCTAGAGGGCTGTAATTCCTTCTCCCCAGGCAGGCTCCCCACAATCTAGCATTGTGTGTCTAGGATACTAAGAGATTTATTGACATGTTGACAGCAGCCAAACCAGTCTAGCTTCCCATCATTCACCCTGGAGGGAAGGGGGGTGATCCTGGGAGCTGAGAAGCCCCACATAGCAAAGCTGTTGGGGCCATGAGCTGTAGCTCAAGAGAAGACTCAGCCACAGTTAGGAGGTAAAGCCTTGCTGTTCTAAAGGGGAGAAGGCACAATAGGACAGAGATCATGCCTTCTGGGTATAGCAAAGTCATAAGCAACCCAGTAAAACTCCAAAGGTTAACATAAGACTGGGCCCTGGCGCAGCTTAGTGGTCTCAACTTGGACCTAGAGGCTTTTGTACAAAAAATATTCACTCTACAAGCTTCCTGAAGACAGGGAAAGGCTGGTGAACACTCCAATTTCCTCAGAGCTCCCATAAATTTCTCACTAGTGTTAGGAAAGGTACTTAGGAACAATTGCTTACCAAGACCTCCTGCAAGTTGAAAACAGAATGGGCACCGGCACAGTGACTCACACCTGTAATCCCAGCCCTTTGGGAGGCAGAAGTAAGAGGACTGCCTGAGCTCAAGGGTTTGAGACCAGCCTGAGCCACATGGCAAGACCTCATCTCTACAATAAATCATAAAAATCATAAAATAAATCATGGTAGTGCATGCCTGTAGCTCCAGCTACTTGGAAGGCTGAGGCAGAAGGATCGCTTGAGCCCAGTAAATCAAGGTTACGGTGGCCATAAGAGTGCACTGCACTCCAGCCTGAGTGACAGAGTAAGACTCTGACTCAAAAAAACAAAAAACCAGTATGGGAATATAGGAAGTCTGAAGCCCTGTCACTCAGCCTGGGTGGCAATGAAGAGCTTTAGTATTTAGGCTAAAGGTCACTGATTCCAGAGGTAGTGTCTGATGTATAAAAGGAGGTAGAATGATTTTTTTTTTTTTTTAATGTGAGAAATGAGTTGATGTTCCTTAAGGCTAGGTCCTGCAATCTCTCCAGTTCAACATTCTCTCCCTGGGCAAGTTCATTCACACCCATGGCTTCACTTCCCACCTATACACTCAACTCTTCTGGTTCTTTTCTAGCCCAATCCTTTCATCTAAATTCCACACTCATGGCTCCAAGGGCCTACTCAACATGTCCTCTTGGATATCTCAAAGACATCACAAACTCAAAATGTCCAAAACCAAATTTCTGGCCTTCTTTCCAAATCTGGTTCTCTCTGAAACTCCTCATCTGGGTTGATAAGCCCTCCAGATCATCCTGATGCAGGAGATAGAAACATGGCAGCAGCCATAACCCAGTCCTCTCTTATATCTCCCCATTAAATCCTTTGAAGTTTGTCTCCTAAACTTATCTTAAT
Organism: Carlito syrichta; assembly: GCF_000164805.1. Lineage (NCBI taxonomy): Eukaryota > Metazoa > Chordata > Mammalia > Primates > Tarsiidae > Carlito > Carlito syrichta. The sequence continues at coordinate 48,992 of NW_007247133.1, forward strand.
TCCTTCCACTTTTTTCCATTCCCCACCCCAACCTCCACTCTTATCTATTATCTTTTAGCTAAACAGCTGCAATCATCTGGTATCCAGGCATCCACTCTGTTCTCCAATCAGGACTCTACAAGGAGCCCTTCCGGCCATTCTTCCCCTAGTTTACTCATACTCATTCAGATCTTAGATCAAAGACTACTTCTTCAATGGAAACACCCCTGTGACATCTCTGAATAGGCTAACTCTTTCCTAGCACTAGCCAGAGTTGCAACTTTACATTTGGGTCCCCAATAGAATGTAAACTCCATGAGAACAACGATTGTGTCTTTTTTTTTTTCCATGACTACATCCATAAGGTCATGCTCAATGTCTTGCACATGTTAAATACCTTCATTTAATATTTATTGATGAATAATGTTATTTATTAGTTTATACCCTGCCTTGACCCAATTAAGTTAATCATCATCACTGTCTCATAGGCCACCGTTAACTCTTGCATGGATTACTCTGTTGTCTTGAGCCTTTCTCTAGTATACTGTCTACATTGCATCCAGAATTAGCTTTCTAACAAGCAAATCCAACCCCTTGCAATCCTTCATTACTCTCAATAAAGTTCAAACTCTTTAACGTGGCCTCTAACATGTAAACTATTAGTTACCTACCAATGACTACTGTCCTCTTATTCATTAGTAACAAAACTTTGATTATATCAAGACAGCAGTGTGCCTTACTAAAGGACTATCCCAGTCTCCCTGGTAGCCAAGATGCTTCTGAGAGATCTGACAGGTAGTAGAGAAATCAGCTGCAATGGCAGTGCAGTGACTTGAAAGGGTTTTGTCTTTCCCAAGGCCAGGATTTTCTTTCTTCTAGATATTGCTATGTTCCCTACGTCTATAAAAAGGTTTACAGGCTACTCGGAAGGCTGAGGTGGAAGGATCGCCGGACCCCAGCAGGTGGAGGCTGCAGTGGCTGGGAGCGGCCACTGCACTCCAATCTGGGACACAGAGTGAGACTCTAACTCAAAAAAAAAAAAAGAAATATTTCTTGTGTTACCAAGCTCTGGCCAATCAGATGAAAGTGATGCCATTGATTAGAACTACCAAAAATGCTTCCTAAAGTGGAAATAGACATCTGGCTATGATCTCTTTGCTCATCCTCCATTTCTTTTTCTGCTTTCATCTAGTTTCAAGGTCATAGTAGCTGGGGATCTGACAGTCATCTTAGACAGGAGGTATCACTAAGAATGCAAGCCATGTGTAGAAAGAACCAAAAAGGGTCAGACGCAGTGGCTCATGCCTGTAATTCCAGCACTTTGCTTGAGCCCAGAAGTTCAAGACCAGCCTGAGCAGCATAGTGAGACACTGTCTCTACCAAAAAATCAAAAAACTTAGCTGGGTGTGGTAGTGTGCATCTGTGATCCCAACTACTCAGGAGACTGAAGTGGAAGGATCACCTGAGCCCAGAAGATGGAGGCTGTGGTGAGCTGTGATTGTGCCACTGCACTCTAGCCTGGGCAACAAAGTGAGACTCCAACTCAAAAAAAAGAGCCAAAAAGGAGTCCAGTGCTCAATAACTATGGAGCTTCTATACAGCCCTGTACTTTTAACTTTTATATGAGGAAATAAATTTATATCTTAAGCCATGATCTTTTACTAGCTGTCAAACTAAAACCTGACCCAGGCTTCAAAGCATTTCACAACCTGACCTTTGTCAGTCTTACTTCTCCCTTCATCTCCTCAAATCCAACAATGCAGCAGCTTCTCAAGGCTACATTCTCTCCATTAAAGTTATCACAAGCTGCTCTTTCTGCCTGGTTTATGGCCCCCTGCCTGGCTAACTCCTATTAATCCTTCAGCTTAAAAATCAGCTCTTCAATGACCATACAAGCTAGGTTAAGGTGCCCCTATCTTCCAGTACCAGAGTAGTTCCCCACCATACTACTTATTACACAATGAACTGTATTTACTTGATCTTCTCCTCCATGGACAGTAAACTCCATGAAGGCAGGAATACAGCTCAAAACCATATTCCAAATGTGTAGCACGGTGTTCAATACATGTATCTTGGCTAAATGGAGTGAATGAGAAATGGGATATGGTGTTGAGCTAAAGATATATAGTGGGTTTGATATCTTTGTGATATGAAAAATGAAGTGGAATGGTTGGTATATTATTATTTGTTTATTATTATACCGTGCTCTGTTCCAAAAAGATGTAAGGAGGCAGGATGGCTGAAGTACTACCTCGTTTGACGGGCTAAGGAGTTCTCAGCCACCTACAGACACTGGTTTAGGAGACTTAGAAGACTATAGGATAGTTTGGGGGAGGAAGGAGTGCTAAGAAAAGCAGTGGCATCTTGTCCAACCTCATCTTCCATCTCCTCACTTGCAAGTCCTACCTCAGGAGTAAGCCAAAACTGGCAGAAGGGTTGCAACAAGAAAAGGTTAGCAGTGAAGCAGAAGAGGGCTAATTCACAGAGGTACATAATCCCATCATCCTTCCCACCTCTAGTGCCTACTGCAGGTAGAGTCTGGTCTTCTCCCAAAGGGCTCTGGTTGAGCCTACGGCCTCATGTGGAGAACAGCCAGCATGGTCAGTCTGTAGGCAGGGGCTCACTGCTAGCTGCAGGCTCCCGGCTCTGCCCCTCCATCACCCCCATCCTCCTCCTCATCAGACTGTGCCAAAGGTGTGTCTGCTCCATCGTCACTCGGATTTGGGCTATGCAGGCTGGGGGAGGAGTCAGAGGACGAGGAGGAGGTCCTGGATGTGGTTCTGTCTGATGTGGGCACTGGCAGGCTCAGCTCCTCTGTATGGTCGTCCACCCCTGCCCAGAGAGAAGAGCTGGTCAGGGCCACAAACAGGGCTCCAGAGAACTCTTAGAAATAATCTGGCCAGGAAGAACTGAAGCCCAGAGAGAAGCAGGGACTTGTCCAAAGTCACTTCAGCAACCCAGGAAAGAACCAGGATTAAGACCTCTATCTCCTGACTCCCGGCTCCTTCCACATCACCACACCATATCTGGGATCTAAAGTTAGGTCAATCAATGTAGGATTTCAAGTTCTAACTACATCACCTATTGCTGCTGAATGGCTTTGAGCAAGTAACTGTTCCGTTCAAGGAATCTGCTCCTCCTCTGCAAAAAAGGGATAGCTATACTCCTAAAGGGTTTAGGGAATAAAGTCTAAGAATGCTTATAAAACATCTGGCATAGTAGGCCATCAACAAATAGTGGGCTTAAATAAGAGAATATCTATCTTTCAAGTTAAACATTTAGACTTTGGAGATAAACAGACAGGGCTTGAATCCCAGCTTTTCTACTTTCTTAACTTCTCTAAGCCTAACTTTTTTCTTTATGAAATGGGGATAAAACCACCTGCCTAGATAGGACATTGTAAGGATTGAGATAATATACGTAAAGCACTTTAGCGCAGTGATAGGACCCTAGTAAAATGCTCAATAAATATTAATATCACTATGATGACTAAGTTGTCAAATGTAAAAATTATGTTTTTACATTATTTTAAGTATAGTTATTAATTACAATAATTTCACAAATGTAAAATTTTAAAAAGCTAAGGAGATTGTCCATTCCTAGAATTTTGAATTGGGGCTCTGTACTGCAGTTCCCTCTCAGAGTCAACTTCCCTAAATCAGAACAGGCTGCTGCTTCGTTGGCGGAAACACCCACTTCCAGCCCCTACTCATATACTTCCCCAGCCTAGCCTTGCAGCCTCATTTCAGAGCCCAACACTCAGCTCTGGCTGACTGGTGCTCAAGTCCCCAAAGCAGAGGGGCATACCAGACGTCTGAGGGGTTGCTGGAAGGTCTTCACAAGGCAAAAACACATCTGCTCCATCTTGATCCCCAAGGTCAATAAGTTCTACTTGCTCCAGTGTGTCCACGTTCACTTCCATGGACGAGATACTACCTATGGGGGCTGCAGATCAAGAAGGGGGCAAGTCAGGAGGACCCAGGCTGGAGCTGACAGGACAGCAAGAATTACCTGTCAGGTCCCAAGGTTAAGTTTAGAGGGCCAAGAAAATAAGAGGGGAGAAGGCCCCAAGACAGAGGACCCACAGAACAGCCTCCCTACCCTACCCTAATCCCTCTCCTCAGAACTTGAAACTTACGTCTCTGAGACTCTAGATGCAGGTGGGACAGAGGGAAGACAAACTCTGTTTCTGGCTGTAAAATATCCTCGAAGAATTTCTGCCGCTCCCGAAGGCGGAGCTGCTGGCGCTCCAGGGCTGCACGAGGATTTGGGTCCATGTCAGTTCCTGGAGGGTAAAGGAGCAAGACAAATACAGCTGTAAAGACAAGAGAGATGATTGGGGGCTGGACCTGAGGAGCCCCACTGCAGCCAGCATTCCAGCAGTGGAGCCTCTGGTTCCAGCCTGGACTCCTGTGACCTAGGCTACCTCTTCTCCTTCCCCTGAAACCAAGTCCATCCCCCAAAGTTCAAGTCTCATGCAGAGGCGGGGCTTGCCCTAGCTCCACAAAGGGGATGCCAGTTCCAGGCACCACAAAAGAGATCCTCTGTATTCAGGAAACACAGCCAATGATGGACTCTCAGTATTATGCCCTGCTGAGATGGGAGGGCTGGTTCAGCCCAAAAGGAGGAGGTAGTTTCTTTACTTAATGGACCCAGCTCACCTCAGAAGACCAGGGAGGAGGATAAGATAGAGATGTCAGGGTGCAGGGTTCTCTTCCTCTAATACTTCCACTCTGGTTCCTACCCATCCTTCAAAACCCAGGCAAAGGCTAATGCAACCCTCCCCCCCCCC
>NW_007247133.1:53782-54997 GCF_000164805.1 Carlito syrichta
TCTCTCTCTCTCTCTCTCTCTCTCTCTCTCTGTCTCTCTCTCTCTCCCTCTCTCTCTCTCCACACACACACACACTCCATCCGCTCCAAACCTCTGCTCTGAAGTCACATACCTGACTTCCAGGCTAGAAGCCCCTAAGGAAATCATCTTTTAGACTTAGTCTCCCCATCTGAAAATGGCATAATCGACCTACCTGCCTCAAACACAAGGTGAACTGTTCAGGGGAGGGCCATCTTTTCTCTGAACTCCAACAGCTCGATTTGTTTCCCTCCTCTGTCACATCTCACTGTCTTATCTCCCTATTAATGAGTAGCAACTGGAAGGGAGGGTCCAGGGTCCAACTCAGTCCAGGGTGCCTGACCCCCAGTGCTGAGAGCTTTCCAGAACACCAGAGCTCTGGGTCATCTCAGGCTCGTGCACTCATTCCCATTCGCTCTATCTCCTTCCTGGCATTCTACTCTGAGCCCATCACCACAGGCAGGGGAGTTTTTAGTGAGAATCTGATCTTCATCCTCCGCAGACCGCCTTCCCTGCCTCATCTGCTTTCGGCATATCCCAGATCCTGGCCAGCTCCACGGGCTCTGGGGCAGGTCGAGGGGCACCCAAACCCTAGTGGGCAAGGCAGGGCCGAGGAAGTGTGGGGAGACCGTGTGGCCGTGGGCTGGCCGGAGGAGGGAGGCGCTGACGCCGATTCCTGGGAAAGGCTCTTAGAGCTGCCGCCCAGGTCACAACGCTAAAAATACCCAGGGCCCCTGGGGCCGTCTGCTCCAGCAGCAGGGAGGGGGAGGAGAGACGGGGGTGGGGGGGTGGGGGGTGAGGGGGGAGTGGATGGGGACGATCAGGGGCTCCTGACGCCCGCTCGCCTTCCCTCTCCCAATAACCCCACCGGTCTCACGAGATTGAAGGGGCTGCCCTCTGGGGGGCTCGGAGCCTAGGGCTGGAGAAAGGACGATAGTTGTTTACGAGGCGATAGGTGCTGAGGAGGGGGTGAAGAGACTTGGGGACCGAAGGCTGCCAGAGGCCCGGGCAAGAGCCAGTGAAAAGAAGAACTCCCTCTCGGTCGCAGCCCCACCCGCACTGGAGTAAGCAAGAGGGAAAGATTCCCTAAAAAGGGACACGCCGCGTCGGCGGAGGAAGGGAGGAGGTCGGGGGAGGGCGCTCCCCCTCCCTCCCAGGCCGTCCCCCTCGTGCCCGCGTCCCCTCCGCTGTCCCTGA
>NW_007247133.1:55017-55686 GCF_000164805.1 Carlito syrichta
GAAAATGGTTGAAGTTTCACCAAGACTGCTTTCATGTACCCTCCTCATTTTTATATTTTATTTTCTCACTGTATTTTCACTGACAAATAATAATTGTATATATTATTTTTGTGGCATATAACGTGCTGTTTTTGATATATGTTTACACTGAGAATGATTAAGTAAATCAATACTCCTCACTTTTTTGCTGAATTGCTATACATCAGGCTCTGCCCAATTCTTGGCCCAGAAGCTAATTTTTTTTTTTTGAGTTGGAGTCTCAGTCTGTCACCCAGGTTGGAGTGCAGTGGCACACTCATCAACCTGCTGGGCTCAGGCGATTCTTCCGCCTCAGCCTTCCAAGTAGCTGGAACTATAGGCAAACGCTACCATGCCCCGCTAAGTCTTGATCTATAGCACCCTCCCTCCCAGGCCGTCCCCCTCGTGCCCGCGTCCCCTCCGCTGTCCCTGAGGCACCTGTGCCCACCGCCGCTGGAGCCCCTACCTGCAACGCCTGGCGCCCCCGCTGACTCAGTCCCTCCGCTCCGGCAAGGCGGCTGCGGGGGCGTGGGAGCGAGGCGCGCCGGCCGGGGTGGGGCTGCGCCTCCGGGTCTCCCCCGGGACCGACGGGCCCAGGGAGCCGGGAACGAGGAAGAGGCGGGAGGCGGGAGAGGGGGAGGGGCGGCGGGG
>NW_007247133.1:55706-56176 GCF_000164805.1 Carlito syrichta
GCCCTCGCCGCGGCCGCCGGTGCGCTCGTCTCCGCTGGCTGCACTTGCTGCGCCCCCGCCTAGCGCGGACCCGCTGCCCGCACCCGCGCCGGCTCTCTGCCCACGCACACTTGCTGCACTCCGACGCTGGGCAGCGCCCACGCAACAACCACGCACCGGCACCCGGATCCCAGAACTCTCGGCCACACTTGCCACGTTTAGGCGCGCACTTCTCGAGGGGACGCACGCTGGGAAGGAGAAGGTGGGGGACTCGCGGGGTGGGGGGACAGGGCAGGTGCACCGCGGTCCAGGATCCCCTGTCTCTGGGACTCACCCGGCTGCCCCTGATTCCCGGATTCCGGACTAGACAGAGCCGCCGCCCAACCTACGAGCGCGTTGGGCGGGGTGGGCGCCGGGACCGGGCGGGTCAGGGCTGGAGGGGTGGGTCGCTACGCCGCGCCCCTAGACGCCGGCAGGGAGCCAACACCTCC
>NW_007247133.1:56196-68262 GCF_000164805.1 Carlito syrichta
GTGGAGTGGTGGGGGGGTGGGGTGGAAGGGTGAGGCGGAAACTACCGTCCGAGTGAAAAACGCTTGCCCCCTTCGCTGCGCCTCCTGGCTCAGATCAGTGCTAGAAGAGTCCAATCTAGGAGTCCTGGACCAAAATTCTCGTGCCTTCCACCACACATTTCCTTCTGGTCATAGCTCTAAAAGCAACGTGGGGACGGCTGGGCGCGGGGGGTGTCCATCTGAGATACTTCTGCTGTACCCTGACCATTCATTCAACGAACATCAGCCAGCAAGCCAGAAACTAGGAGTCATCCTTGGCACCTCCCTCTCCGCTGCCCACATTAAAATACACGTCCATTTCCTGTCTATCAATCCATCCTTCCTCTCCATTTCCACCACCATCTCTTGCCTGGGCTTCTATCTGGTTTCCCTGTACTCTGGTTGGGCTACCCTCCATTCTCCACACTGCAGTCAGGTGTCATTTCAGAATTCAAATCTGATGTGCCACCCCCTTTCTAAATCTCTCTAGTGTTAGAATAAAATTCAGGCGTTCAGACCTGAGTTGAGCCTGGAAGACATGAGTTCAACCAGTAGAGAAGAGGAGGAAAGGGCTTGTGCAGAGGGATGGAAGTGTGAAAAGTCATAACACATTCAGGGTTCCCTGTCGGGTGACCAGCACTCTACAAATGCCTAAAGCATTGCCTCTACTAGTACATGATTGGGATCTCAAAACAACCCTGTGAGATAAATACAGCAAGCAGCTTTCCCACTAGTTCACAAGCATGCAAACTAGTTTGTGGGAGACAACAAGTGCAGTGGTTAAGAACACAAGCATCGTTGTCAGACCCCCTTGGGTTGTAAAGGTACTGTTGCCTCTAGCCAGCTGAGTATACACTGAACTTCTCTGATCCTTGGTCTCCGTGCTTATTACATAGGAGTAACTGATCCGTATCTCTTATGAGATAATTCATATAAAGTGCTTAGTACAGGACTTGGGCACTTTGGATATGCTCAATAAACATTGAGTTGTTTTGATTATAATGGGTTCTGAGAAAAGGAAAGAACTACTCTCTTTCACGAATTCCTGAAATTATAGAAAGTGAGTCCTAATTGTTAACAGTTATACAGAGCTTATTATGTGCCAGTCACTATTATAAGTGCTTTACATATATTAACTCTTAATCCCGTTGTTATTTCCATTTTACAGACACAGAAGCTGAGATGCAGAAAAGTGAAGGAAATTGCCCAAGACCTGACAGCTATTGAGTGATGGAGCTGAAATTTGAACCCAAGAAGGCTGCCTCCAGAGACAGTGCTTGTAACCACTACTCCCAGCCTATTCCCCTTTTATTGTGTTATGACTTTCACCTTCCACTATTTCTCATTAGTGGATGGAGTAGATACTTTGTCCCATTTTCTAGCACAGAAGAATGAGGCCAAGTCAGGAGAACAATGGATGAGCACTCAGCTCCCAGAGTTAACTCCCCTATTTTCAGACTTATCCCTGGGAACATGACTGCATGGATTATTTTGAGCCCAAGATGAAGAAAGATCAGGAACTTTTGTCTCTTGTCTTCACCAGATATTTGCCATAAGAAGGGGTGGAGAGGGGGAAACATCCAAGCTGAAAATAATTCAGGGCTAAGATGGAAGATGTTGAGTAATCTACAAAATCATAACTTTGTCAAACCCATCAGAGAGCTAAGTTTGCAGAGCAACCAGTAAACCTGAATTTCAAAGGACAGGAGTCTCCACGAAGAGATGAGAGGCAGGCACTGGCTCACTTGTGAAGCAGGAAGAAGATGTGATCTCTATTCAAGTGGGTAGAGAAGGGTTCAGTTAAAATTCCTGTTGGATTGCTAAAGGCCCAGTGTGGCTAGCATGAGAATATAGAATTTGTAGGAGCCACAGACACTGAAGTAATCACAGAAACAATAAAACCCAAATCTTTAATTCAGCTCCTGACAAGATTGCTTCAGTTCCCTACACTAATGGACTAACAGAAAAGACGTGACAATTTCCAGGCATAAATAATATTGAACTCAGTCCCTACTGTTGTACGCACTGTTTCAAAAAACTAATAAAAAATTCACAACACACACACATACTTTTTTCTTTTCTTTCTTTCCTTCCTTCCCTCCCTCCCTTCCTTCCTTTCTTTTCTTTCAAGATAGGGTCTCAATATGTTGCCTAGGCTGTTCTCAATCTCCTGAGCTCAAGTGGTCCTCTCACCTTGGTCTCCCAAAGTGCTGGGATTATAGCCATTGAGCCATCATGCTCAGCCAGTACACACACATTTTAAAATACCAGAAAAACTCTACTGTCAAGAGACAAAGCAATTAGTAGGACCAGATTCATGACCCAGATGTTACAGTTAACAAATATACCTTTCAAACATGAAAGAAATACAAACACTTTTTCAGATTAATAAAAACAGAGAAAGTTCATTACCAGCAGACCAGCACTATAAGAAATGGTAAAGGAAGTTCTGTAGGCAGAAGAAATATGATAACTGAGAGAAACTTAGATGCACATAAAGAAATGAAGATCTAAGGAAATGGATAGAAAAAAGGTAAATATAAGAGCTATTTCTCTCTCTCTCTCTCTCTCTCTCTTTCTCTCTCTCTCTCTCTCTTTTTTAAATCAGGGTCTTACTCTGTCTCCCAGGCTACAGTGCAGTGGCATGATCCTGGCTCACTGCAGCCTCAACCTCCTGGGCTCAGGTGATCCTCCCACCTCAGCCTTCCAAGTAGCTGGGATTATAGGTGCACACCACCATACTTGGCTAATTTTTTTTTTTGTAGAGATGAAGTCTCACTATGTTTCTTAGGCTGGTCTTAACTCCTGGGTTCAAACAATACTCCTGCCTTGGCCTCCCAAAGTGCTAGGATTACAGGCATGAGCCACAGTGCTTGGCCTTTTTTTTTCTTTTCTTTCTTTTTTTTGAGTCAGGGTCTCTGTCACCCAGGCTGGAGTACAGTGGCATGATCAAAGTTCATTGCAGCTTCAACCTACTGGGCTCAGGCGATCCTCCCACCTCAGCCTCCTAAGTAGATGGGACTACAGTGGTGCACCACCACGCCTCACTAATTTTTTTATTGTTTGTAGAGACAAAGTCTCTACAGGCTGGTTTCAAACTCCTGGGTTTAAGCAATCCTCCCACTTCAGTCTCCCAAAGTCGTGGGATTAAAGGCATGAGTCACCGTACCTGGCTATTTTTCTCATTTCTGATCACCTTAAAAGAGAATGTTTGACTAAAGCAAAATAGTAGCAATGCTTTATGGGTTTATAGCATATATATGAGTAAAAGTGAAATATATAACAATAGTAATAGCAAAAATGATTAACTGGAGGAATTGGAAATATGCTTTTGAAGGGTTCTTATGCTATATAAGAAGAGGTATAATATTATTTAAAGATAGACTACCCTTGTCTCTACAAAAAAATTTAAAAATTAGCTGGGCGTGGTGGCATGCATCTGTAGTCCCAGCCTACTTGGGAGGCTGAGGTGAGAGGATTGCTTGAGTACAGGAGTTGGAGGCTGCAGTGAGCCATGATCATGCCACTACACTCCAGTCTGGGTAACAGAGTGAGACCCTGACTCAAAGAAGAAAAAAAAGAAAAGATAGACTATGCTTGAACATATTTAAGGGCAATCACTAAAGAAAAAAATTTTTAAAGTAAAAGTAACAAGCCAATAATGGAGATAAAATGGAATCATTTTATCATAAAAATGTGGGAATACATAACTATGTGAGATGATGGATATGTTAATTTGCTTCACTATAGTAACTATTTTACTATATGTATGCTTACTATGTATTTCCTATCTATATGTTATGGGATCATAATATCATGTTTAAACCTTTAGGTATGTACAATAACACTTATTTTAAAAAACAAATGACTATTGAATATGAAAAAATAAATAGAATTTTTTTTTAACGTTGGGAGGCATCCTCCCTGGGCCTCTTGTGTTCAATGTCTTTCTGAGTATGTCAAGAATGCAAGGTCCTGACTTCTCTTTCACCTGGACCCTTGCTCAGGATTGTTAACACAGCTGGCAATTTTGAGAGTTGAGACAATGTCTTTCTCAGACCAAGGCAGGCATGCTTGCTGTTTGCTATAAAAGGGTACTGAGCCTAGGTCCCTCAGCTATAGTGCAAACTCACTATGTATGAACCATGCATCTGGGCTCACGGGATCACCTATTAGATGTAGGGCTGGGAGAACCAAGCAACCCATGCCCATGTTTCTATTGTTGGTTTTGCTATGAGTAAAACTGTCTCAATCTGATGCAATAAATCTCATTGTCCTCTTTCAGCACCCAGGAGACTGAGGGTTTGCTCTTTCAAAACAAGTCAATCAAAAGCAAGGAAGGAAAAAAGGAAAAAAAGAACACGTGGAAAAAAGAAAACAAGTAGCAAGATGGAAGATTTTAATCTAAGTGTATCAATAAAAAGAAGCCAATTAAAAGAGAAATTAACAGATAGGGAAGCAAGCGACAATAACATGCCATCTACACGACTGACTTTAATCTAAAGAAATATATGGGTTAAAAATAAATGGTTGGAATAAGATATACTATACAAACACTAATGAAAGCAAATTGAGGCAGTAATATTAACATCAGAAAAAGGAGACTTCGGAAGAAGGACTTTAACAGGGATGAAGAGGAATATTACATAATGATAAAAAGTTAAATTCACCAAGAAGTTTTAACAATTATGAGTAAGTACACGCCTAATAACAGAACATCAGAAATACATGAGGCAAACACCAATAGTCCTGAAATAAGAAATAGAAAAACCTATATTGCACTTAGAGAATTCAACACCTCTCTCAATAATCAATAAAGCAAGCAGACCAAAAAGGTAAGATATAGAAAACCTTAACACTATCACTAATTAGTCCTAATTGATGTTTTTATAACACTTTACTCAACAACAGCAGAATAAACTTTTTTTTTTTTAAGAGTGTCACTCTGTCACCCAGGCTGGAGTGCAGTGGCATGGTCATGGCCACTGCAGTCTCCACCTGCTGGGCTCAGGTGATCCTTCTACCTCAGCCTTCTAAGTAGCTTGAATCACAAAACACACACTAACACGCCAAGCTAATTTTTTTTTTTTATTGTAGATTCAAGGTCTCGCCAAGTTGCCAGGCTGGTCTCGAACCCATGAACTCAGGCAGTCCCCTCACCTTGGCCTCCCAAAGTGCTGGGATTATAGGTATGAGCCATCGTGCCCAGCTATAAATATTATTTTCAACTTTACATACAACATACAATAAGTGATACATCATACTCTGGACCATAAAGACAAACCTCAACAAATTTAGAGGAATTTAAATAATATAAAATGTCTTATGACTGTAACAGAATTAAAATGAAAATAAGGCCAGGCATGGTGGCTCAAGCCTGTAATCCCAGCACTTTGGGAGGCCAAGGTGAGAGGATTGCCTGAGCTCAGGGGTTCAAGACCAGCCTGGGCAACTTGATGAGACCTCATCTCTACAATAAATAAATAAGTAATAAACCAGGTGAGGTAGTGCGCGCATGTAATTCCAGCTATTTGGAAGGCTGAGGTGGAAGGATTGCCTGAGCCCAGCAGGTTGAGACTGTGGTGGCCGTGAGCATGCCACTGTACTCCAGCCTGGGCAACAGAGTGAGACTTCGACTCAAAAATAAATAAATAATAATAATATCAGAAAGATAACTGAAAAACAACTCCAATACTTAGAAATAAAACATGAGTCAAAGTTGAAGTTCAAAGGGAAATGAGAAAAAACATTTTGTAATTCAGCAGTGCTAGGTTCTTGTCTTATACCCAGGAAAAAAAAAAGAAAAAAAAGTTTTGAATTGAGTAAAATTGAAATGCAGCAGTCAGCCACTAAAATAGTTCCCAACGTTCCTTGTCATTTGTTATTTATACCGGTGCCATCTTCTTCTACTGTATTCAAGGTTACTCTGTGTGACCAGTAGGATATAGCAGAAATGATAGTATGTCACTTCCAAAATTCAGGTTAAAAAAAAAAAAAACTAGGCCGGCGTGGTGACTCATACCAATAATCCCAGCACTTTGAGAGACAGAGACAGAGAGGCAAGAGACTAGCCTGAGCCCAGGAGTTCAAGACCAGCCTGGGCAATTTGGCAAAACCTTGTCTCTACAATTAATTTAAAAATCAGCCAGGTGTGGTGGTGCTATTTGTGGTTCCAGCTTCTTGGAAGACTGAGGCAGAAAGACTGCCTGAGCCCAGCAGGTGGAGGCTGCTCACTCACTCTGGGAGAAGCAAGCTGCCATGTTGTCAATGGCCTTATAGAGAGGCCCACGTGGCAAGGAACTGAAGCTTCCAGCTAACAGCCAGTGAAGAACTAAGGCCTGCCAGCAACCACGTGATAAGTATGGCAACAGATTCACTGGCCCCAGTAGAATCTTGAGATGACTGCAACCCTGGCCAGCAGCTTGACTGAAACCTCGTGAGTGACTTGGAGGCAGAAACACTCAGTTAAAGAGCTCTCTAACTCCTGATGCTCAAACATTTGGAGATAATAAATACTTACTTCAAGCTGCTAAACTTTGGGATAGTTTGTTATGCACCAATAAATAACATATAAAGATTTCATACTGGGTAGAGTGCTATAATAGCACTCTATCATGTAGGAATGCCACTAGAATTAGGCTTTGAGAAGAGTGTAGTAAAATCCTAAAGTGCCTTGAAGAAGCTGTTGAAGAAGCCTCAGGACTTAAGATTGCAGTGAGAGCATGCAGGAAAGAGAGATAAATGTTATTAGAAGCTATGTTGTGGCAAGAAGTTTAGCAACCCTATTGCCTACAGTAAAATGGAAAATAGAAAATGTGCCTAGTGAATTGGGTGATCTAGTTAAGGATATTTCCAAGCAAAGTGTTGAAGGTGCCACCTGCTTTCTTCTTGCTGCTTATAGTAAAAGACAGGAGGAGAGGATACACGAAAGCAGCAGCTCTCGACTGAGAGTGGTATTGCCTTCCCTGGGACATTTGGCAATGTCTGGAGACATTTTTAGATGTCAAAGCTTGGGAGGCTGCTACAGGCATCTAGTTAGTAGAGGTCAGGGATGCTATTAAGCATCCTGCAATATTCAGGACAGCCCCCATCCCCTCTCAAACCACCCCTACACCCCCTGCACACATCAAAAAATTATCCTGCCCATAATATCAATAGTGCTGAGGTTGAGAAATCCTGAACTTTTTTAAAGGAAGAACTGCTAAACATGAAAGAGCCAGAACTTCTTGGTTTAGAAAATGTTCAGTCTCTTTAAATGGAACATGATGGTAAAATTTAAAAATGGCTCCCTAGCAAAACTCAAATCCAGGGCAATGCCAGGAAAACCTGGTTCAAATATGAAACTAAGAATATTACTATTCCCGTGCTTTGGGAGGCTGAGGTGAGTGGACTGCCTGAGCCCACGGGTTCGAGACCTGCCTGGACAACTTGGTGAGACCTCATCTCTACAATAAATCAAAAAAATCAGCCGGGCGTGGTAGCACGTGCCTGTAATTCCAGGTACTTGGAAGGCTGAGGCGGAAGGATCGCTGGAGCCCCGCAGGTCGAGGCTGCAGTGGCCGAGAGCGGCCACTACACTCCAGTCTGGGCGACAGAGTGAGACTCCAACTCAAAAAAAAATTTTAAAAAAAATATTACTGAAAAATATTTTGTTAACATCTCAGAAAGATTTAAGTCAGTGCCTCAGAGTAATATTCAGTCACATAAAAAAAAAACTGAACAAATTATGAGTATGCTTCATAGATCTTTTAAAGCAAACAGTAGGAATTCTAGAAATCTTAAGTGTGATTGCTGTCCCTGAGCCATCTCAGCCAGAGTTATGGTAGAGAAGGGATGATCTCAAAGAAATTTGTGGGCAGTCTTTTGCCTAACAGAGTGAAACTGAGTAAGATTCAAAGTGATCCACAAGTTTTTAAAAAAACTATTATATATCCAGAAACATCTCCACCTTGGATTTATAGGGATAAAGTATAAATTAAAAGAGAATTTCTGGTTCTGGATGCATTCTTTTCTATCCCTAAGCACAGTTTAAAATGCTAGATATTATATATAAAACAAACATAAGAAGGTAGAGCAGCTAGAAACCCCAGTACTGGAGGAATGATAACAACAGTGAATCCCTGGGATTTTTTCTTTTTGCCGGGAACCTGGAAATGCCAAACAAGCAGAGACAAAAATGTCCTCATGAAAAGCCTTGTAAAAGGACTGAGAAAGGGCATCGTAGCATGACAACCACCTTTTGACATTAAAAGTCTCCAGCAAAATTTCCAGGAGAGGGAAAAAACCTCACTCCCAAACTCCATTAGCAAAGGCTCAGGGGAAAGCATAGACTTCAATCTTTGGTAGTAACAAAACACTCCTCTCCCTCACCCGCAGGTGGTGTCAGAGAAAGCTAAGTGGGGAGCCTGGGCTTTTATCACTGCCCAGCAGTAACTAAGTACCTCTTCCCCCACCACTTTCATAATATCAGTGGAGGCCAAGTGAAGAGTCTGAGCTGCCATCCCCAGTCAGTAGTAACGAGGCACTATTCCCTTACCTACAATGTAAAGGAGACCATCTGTGGAGCCCAGATTTCTACTTCTTCCCAGCAATATTGGGCCAACCCTCCTCTTTCCTACAGGTCAGTGACAGTGGAAGCCATGTAACAAGCTTGGACTTCCACTCAATGGTAAAGAGTTGGTGCTCCCTATTTCACCAGCCCTATTTCAGCAGACTTTAACTTTCTGTTAAACAGAAGATGTAAATGAGATCTGGAGTCTCATAACAATATCCAACATGTCCAGGTTGTAAATGAAAATAACTTACTAAACCAGGAACTCAGGAAATCTCAACTTGAACAAGAAAAGACAATCAACAGATGCCAACAAAACTTGTTGGAATTATCTGACAAGATTTTAAAACAGGTACTATAAAAATGCTTCAACAAGCACTTACATTCTTGAGATAAATTAAAGAAACAGAAAATCTCTGCATAGATATCTCTGCCTGGCCATTTCTGTTGTTTTAAGCTACCAAGTTTTTGGTAATTTATTACAGCAGCCTTAAGAAACTAATGTAGGCTGGGTGCGGTGGTTCAAGTCTGTAATCCCAGCCCTTTGGGAGGCCAAGGTGAGACGACTGCTTGAGCTCATGTGTTCGAGACCAGTCTGGGCAACTTCACAAGACTTCATCTCTACAATAAATTTTTAAAAATTAGCCAGGTGTGGTAGTGCGCAACTGTAGTTCCAGCTACTTGTAAGGCTGAGGTGGAAGAATCATCTGAACCCAGCAGGTCAACGCTGGGGTGGCCGTGAGCATGCCACTGCACTCCAGCCTGATAGAGTGAGACTCTCTAACACACACACACACACCCCAAAAATAATATAGTAACCAAAAAAATTTTTTTAACTCACTGGATGGGCTCAGTAGAAAAATAGAGATCTGTTATGGACTGAATGTTTGTATCAATCCCTTCCACATTTATATGTTGAACCTTTAACCCCCAGTGTGGCAGTATCTGGAGATGGGGCCTCTAAGGAAGTGATGCAGTTAAATGAAGTCATAGGGTAGGGCTCTGATCTCATAGAATTAGGTCCTTATGAGAAAAGTGTGTTCTCTCTCTCTCTCTCTCTCTCTCTCTCTCTCTCTCTGTTTCTCTGTCTCTTTCTGTCTCACTCTTCTTTTTCTCTCCATCTCTCTTTCTTCCCCACAACCTCCTTGAAAGGTTACATACTATATGGTTCCATTTATATAACATTCTTAAAATGACAAAATTATTGAGATGGAGTAGAGTTTTCAGGGGTTACAGATGACAGGAAAGAGCTGTGGGTATGGCTATGAATAGCATGGGGAAACCTTGGGATGATGGAACAGTTCTATATCTTTATTGTGTTGGTGGTTACATGCATCTACACATAGTTTTAATACGAAGTTATGCAAGATTTCCCACCCATTGGAGGAAAATGAATAAAGGGTACACAGACCTCTTGATATATATTTGAAACTTTCTATGAACTTATAATTTTTTTTAAGTTTAAAAAAAGGGATGAACTGGGTGTGGTGGCTCTAATCCCAGCACTTTGGGAGGACGAAGTGAAAGGATTGCTTGAGCCCAGGGGTTCTAGACCAGCCTGGACAACTTGGTGAGACCTCGTCTCTATAATAATTTAAAAAATTATCTGGGCATGGTGGCGCATGCTTGTGGTTCCAGCTACTTGGAAGGCTGGGATGGAGGGATTGCCTGAGCCAAACAGATCAAGGCTGAGGTGGCCGTGAGCGTGCTACTGCACTCCAGCCTGGGTGACAGTGAGACTCCAACTCAAAAATAAAATAAATATGTACCCCACAATTTCAAAATAAAAAATATGTTTAATTAAAAAAAGAAAAGAAAAATATGCTATCACTACAGATCCCAAGGCACTAAATGATATGAGAGTGAATTATAAACAATGTAGGGCAATGAATTTTAAAATTTAAATGAAATGTTAAAATTACCAAAAAATACAACTTTCTGTATCTAACCAAAGGAAAAAATAGAACAATGTAACAATCCTGAATTTACTATGAAAATAAAGACATAATTAAAACCTCCCCCCCAAAATAAAATAAGTAAATAAATAAATAAAAAGATGAACTATTGATACATGAGGCAACCTGATCTGAAGAGTGTTATGCTCCATGAAAAGAGTCAATCTCAAAAGGACATATATTGTATGATTCTATTTGTGTAACATTTAAAAAATACCTTCACTTGCCTTTATTCATATAACATTTTTGAAATGACAAAATTATAGAGATGGAAAACAAATTACTATTTCCAAGGATCAGAGATGGAATGAAGGGGAGGTGTATGGATAGCCCAATGGAGATCTTTCTGGTGATGGAACACATACACAAAGGAGTGCATGTGAAAATGGTAAAATCTGAACACGGTTGCATTTGGTGCTGATGTCAATTTTCTGGTTTGATATTGTACTAGCTTTGATGGGTGTCACCTTTGGAGGAGACTGGGTGAAGGATACATGCTATTTTTGCAACTTCTTTTGAATCTATAATCATTTCACATTTAAAAAAAAATCTTAAAAAGTGAGAAAAAGTCTTTGAACACCAAAATTCTACTGGCATGAAACAGGTTGAGAAAATTACCCAACTGCAAATGCACACAGAAAAGAAGGGATGACTCAGAACAGTGAATACAAGAGGAAGTCAAAATCCTAGTAAGATTTTTTTTTTGAGTTGGAGTCTTACTCTGTCATCCAGGCTGGAGTGCTGTGGCACACTCACGGACACCCCAGCGTCAACCTGCTGGGCTCCAGCGATCCGTCTGCCTCAGCCTTCCAAGTAGCTGGAATTACAGATGCGCACTACCATGCCCAGCTAATTTTTTTTTTTAATTGTAGAGACGAGGTCTCACCAAGTTGCCCGGGCTGGTCTCAAACCCACGGGCTCAGGCATTCCACTCACCTTGGCCTCCCAAAGTGCTGGGATTACAGACTGAGCCACAGAGCCTGGCCCCTAGCAAGATTTTATGTAGAAATCAACAAGTTGAGTTTAAAATTCAATGGAGAGAAAATAGTTTCTCCAATAAATTTTGTTGGGAATAATTGGATATCCACGTGCAAAAGAAAAACCTTAATCCGTACCTTGGAATTTATGTAAAATTAACTCAAAATGGGTCATATGCCTAGATTTAAAAACCTAAAACTAGAAAATATATAGAGGAAAACATGTGACTTCAGATTAGGCAAATATTTCTTAGATATGACACCAAAACAGTCAATCAATTTTAAAAAGTGATAAATTATACTTCTTCAAAATTAAGAATCTGTTCTTCATGAAAAAATCCACAGAATAGAAGAAAATACTTGCAAATCATGTTTGACAAAGAGATCCAGAAATTTTAAAGAACTCTCAATACTTAATAATATGAACAACACTGAACGGAAACATCATTAAAAAGGATGGATAGCCGGGCTCGGTGGCTCAGCCTGTAATCCCGCGCATTTGGGAGGCTGAGGTGAGTGGATTGCCTGAGCCCGCGGGTTCGAGACCCGCCTGGGCAGTGAGACG
>NW_007247133.1:68413-78369 GCF_000164805.1 Carlito syrichta
AAAAAGATGAATAGATGGCAGATAAGTACATGAAAATATGCTCAACATTATCAGTCATTAGGGAAATACAAATTAACACTACTATAAGATATAACTACATACTATACTAAAATGACTAAAAAAAAATACATCCTGGCCATGTGCAGTGGCTCACACCTGTAATTCCAGTGCTCTGGGAGGCCAAGGTGGGTGGACTGCTTGAAGCCAGGAATTTGAGACCAGCCTGGGGTACAAAACAAGTTCTCATTTCTACAAAAAATTAAATTAGTGGGTGTGGTGGTGTGCACCTATAGTCCTAGCTACTTGAGAGGCTAAAACAGGAGGATCCCTTGAGCCCAGGAGTTCAAGGCTATGATCACGCCACTGCACTCCAGCCTGGGTGACAGAGCAAGACTCTGTCTCTAAAATAAATAGATAAATAAATATTTTTTTAAAAACAAACTAACAGTACCAAATGCTGCCAAGGTTGTGGAACAACCAGACCACTCATACATTACTGGTGGGAATGTAAAATGGTACAGCCATTTTGGAAAACTGCTTGGCAGTTTCTTATAAACTTAAACATGTAATTACCATATGATCCAGTAAGCCCACTCCTAGGTAGGTACCCAAGTGAAATAAAAACTTGTATTCCCCAAAAAGCCTGTACACAAATGTATTTAGTAACTTTATTTATACTCACTGAAAACC
Organism: Carlito syrichta; assembly: GCF_000164805.1. Classification (NCBI taxonomy): domain Eukaryota; kingdom Metazoa; phylum Chordata; class Mammalia; order Primates; family Tarsiidae; genus Carlito; species Carlito syrichta. Next base: position 69,104 of record NW_007247133.1, read on the forward strand.
AGAAACCAGCCCAGATGTCCTTCAATGATCACATAAACAAACAGTGGCATGTTTATAGAAATAAATACATTCAACAATGAAAAGAAACAAGTTATTGAAATACTCAACATGTGCAAATCTTTAGCAAAAGAAATCCAGATTCAAAAACTACATATTGCATGCTTCCATTTATATGATGTTCTGGAAATGGCAAAGCTATAGGGACTGAACAACATCCGTTGGTGCCAGGACTGAGATGGAAAGAGGAGTTAACTACAAAGAGGTGACTTGAGGGAACTTAGGGGGTTATAAAACCATTCCATATATTGATTGTTGTGTTATACAATAGTATGCATTTGTCAAAACGTATAAAACTTGATACTAAGAATGGTACATTTTACCAAACTAACTGAGAAGACTAAAGCACACCATGAAAGGAAACAAAACAAAAGCGTGGAACTTCTCACCCGTTAAGATGGCTACTATAAGGGAGGGAGGAAGAGAGGGAGGGAATAAAAACCAGTGTGGGCAAGGATGTAGAAAATGGAATCCTTGGACACTGTTGATGGGAATGTATAACGGTATGAATGAAATGAAAATGAAAAACAACATGGTGGTTCCTCAAAAAAATTAAAAATAGAGTGACCATATGATTCAGCAATTCCACTTCTGGGTATATACCCAAAATAATTGAAAACAAGACCTTAGCCGGGCTCAGTGGCTCAGCCTGTAATCCCGTGCTTTGGGAGGCTGAGGTGAGTGGATTACCTAAGCCTGTGGGTTCAAGACCCGCCTGGGCAACTTGGCGAGACCTCATCTCTACAATAAATCAAAAACTAGCTGGGCGTGGCAGCGTGTGCCTGTAATTCCAGCTGCTCGGAAGGATCGCCGGAGCCCCGCAGGTGGAGGCTGCGGTGGCCGGAAGCGGCCACTGCACTCCAGTCTGGGTGACAGAGTGAGACTCCAACTCGAAAGAAAAAAGAAAACAAGGCCTTGAAGAGGCCTTGTTCACATACATGTTCACAGCAGCATTATTCATCATAGTCAATGGGTGGAAGCAATGTAAGTGCCCATCAATGAATGGATGGATGAATAAAATGTGACACACACACACACAAAGGAATATTACTCAGCCTTTAAAAAGAAGGAAATTCTGGCATATACTACAACAGGGATGAACCTTGAAGACATTATGCTAAATAAAATAAGCCAGTCACAAAAAGACAATATTGCATGATTCAACTTATCTGAGGTTTCTAGAGTAGTCAGATTCATAGAGACAGAACGCAGAATGGTGGTTGTCACAAGCTGGCGGGGGTGGGGAGAGGGTGGTGGGGAATGGGCAGTTATTATTTAATGGGTACAGAATTATAACTTTACAACATGAAAAAAGTTCTAGAGATGAACAATGGTGATGGCTGTACAACAATGAGAATGTAATTAATGCCACTGAACTGTACATTTAAAAATGGTTAAGAAGGCAAATTCTGTTATGTGTATTTTCCCACTGTTTTTGATTTTGTTTTAAAGAGCAGAGGATTCTCACTCAAGAGACTTGGATTTAGTCCACAAGGCTTACCAACCATGTGTCGTTGGGTAAGTCTCTCTTCCTATGAATATTGGTTTTTCCTGTGTAAATGGGAGATCAAACAAGACGGGATATGGACAATTGTTTTGTGAGCTATTGCTGATGTACAAGTCTGGTCACGGAGAACTTCCTGCCCCTTGGAAATGAAATGCTTAGGTGGGCATCGCTACAGAAGGAATAGAAGTGAGTAAGGGGTGAAAAGTACGGACTACGCCACTTTGGGAAACAGTTTGGTGGTTTTTAGTTTAGTTTAGTTTAGTTGTTTTGTTTGTTTTTAACAACACTACACACATGATCCAGCAATTGCACTTCTTTGGTATTTGCTCAAAAGAGTTGAAAATTTATGTCCACACAAACCTGCACAGAAATGTTTATAGCAGCTTATTCATAATTGCCCAAACTTCAAAGTAATTAAATGTCCTTCAACAGGTGACAAACTGTGGTACATCCAGACAATGGAATATTATCAGCACTAAAAAGAAATAATGAGCTATCAAGCCATAATAAGATATGGAGGAAACTCAAATGCATATTACTAAGAGAAAGAAGCCAACCTGAAAAGGCTACAAACAGTATCGTTCCAACTATATGACAGTCTGGAAAAAGTAAATCTGTGGAGACAGTAAAAAGATTAGCAGTTCCCAAAAGTTAAAAAGGAGAAAGGGACTAAAAGGTGAAACACGGAGGATTTTTAGGATAGAGAAAGTACTCTACATGATGCTATAATGGTGGATACGTGGTGTTATGAATTTGCTCAAACACAGAATGCCTGACACCAAGAATGTAAGACACCCTAATGTAAACTATGGATTCTGGGTGATGATGGTGTGTTAATGTAGGTTCATCAGTTGTAACAAATGCCAGATGCTGATATGGGGGATGTTATGCATGTGTCAAGGCAGTGAGTATATGGGAAATCTGTACCTTCTGTTCATTTTTCCTGTGAACTTAACACTGTTCTGAAAAAAACAAAGTCTAATAAAAAATAATAATGTAAATATTTAACAAGGTATAGACTAGAACAGAATAGCAGAGACAGACAAGTCAGGCTCCCAGCACAGAATCTAGCCACCTTGTGTTGACTGAGTCCTTCTAGGGAGGTTTGGACCCTCAGAACAAACTCCTCAGCCTGGTTTCCAAGTGCTTAACCATCTAAGTCTTACTCGTTTCTCTAGTTTCAGCCCATGCCTATGCTGCTCTTGGCCCCTACTTTCTACTCTAGCAACATGCGACTGTTCAAAATCCCACTCCAAACCTTTATTCTTTAAACTCCCCCTTTGAGAATGTTCTGCCCACCTCATACCCCTTTGCCTGGCAACTTCCACTCATCTTTCATTCCTCATTACCATCTCCAGGAAGATTCCCTCACCTCCTCAGGCTGGGTTGGCGACTCCTCCTCTGTGGTCCCACAGCCCTCAGGATTACCCTTATCATAGATAAGCCTGTTCATTTCATTTTTCAAAAAATAATTATGGGCACTTATTATCTTCCAGGCACTGTTCTAGGCTCTTGGGGGGTTTATCGATGAATAAAACAGACAAAAATCCCTGCCCTTGAGGAGTCTACATTCTTGGCCTGAGAAATTAAAGGGAGGCATGCTCTGCCTGTAATGCTGCTGTCCCTCAGCACACAGTGCGTCCCCAGCCCTTGGAACCTGGGGCTGAGTGGCTGGTGTAGATGATTCTGATGCAGACCACCAGGCATCAGGGCCTCAGAGCAGCCACAGTGGAGTCCAGTTGATAAGAGCTGAAATTGTGTTAGCAAGGAGATGGATGTCTGAGCAGGCAGAGCAGCCAAGGAATACTGGGATTGATAGGAAGGAGAGAAGGAGTGTCCCCCATGTCTTTCTGCCAAATCATCCCTTGCTTTCTTTCCTGGGCCACAGCAACTGTTTACGGCCCCCCCCAACCACCTCACCTTCACTCTAATAATAAAGGACAATTATGTGTAAGGAGCTGTTCCACAGCCTAGGCGTGGCCTGTCACCCCTCCAAAACAGAGCTAAGCATCCCTGTGTATACATACTTCTCCCCGCTAGAAGCAATATGGTGTAGAGTAGGTCGCACACTTGGTTGGGTATCAGATTGGCCTACTGAATAGGGAGGTGACCAAAAGCTGTTTTCACAAGCTTTTCAGACTATTCTGATACAGCGAGCTGGGCACCCAAGCTTCAGAGCAGCCAATATCCTTCAAAGCCTGCTGTGATTTGTCCCCAACCCTCCACAATTATCTCTGCCTCATCTTCTGCCACCACCATCCGCCCCTTTCCTCACGCCCTCAGGACTCTGCTCAAATCTTATCTTGTTGGTGAATCTCTCCCAGACCATATTTAAATATAGCAAACCCTCAACTCCTGCTCTCTCTATCCTTTTACCCTCCTGTTTTCTTTTCCCCAAGCACTTATTCCACCTGAGATAGTATTGGTGAACTGGAGCTTACTCACAAGGGCTTACAAAAATCGACTGTTATGTTTTGGGAACTCTGCAGGCTGGTTGTTAAACATAGCCATCATTAAAATTTAAATTATATAAACTTACGGTTAAATAAATGATGCTAAAAACAAAGGTGAAGCCAGCCACGGTGGTTCACACCTATAATCCCAGCACTTTGGGAGGCCAAGGTGAGAGGATTGCCTGAGCCTAGGGGTTTGAGACCACCCTGGACAACTTAGTGAGACCTCATCTCTACAATAAATCAAGAAAAATTAGTTGGGTGTGGTGGCGCACACCTGTAGTTCCAGTTACTTGGAAGGCTGAGGTGGAAGGATTGCCTGAGCCCAGCAGGTTGAGGCTGCAATGGCCATGAGCATGTCACTCCATTCCAGCCAGGAGACAGAGTGAGGCTCCAACTCAAAAACAAAACAAAACAAAAACAAAGATGAAAAATGCTAAAGCTTGTCACTTGCTAATTTTTTTACTATCTTTTACTGTTACTTATGTTCTTGCAATTTACATCTGTGTATCTGTACAGTAGAAATATATGAGGGGGACCCCCCAAAACCCCGAGACTGTCTTTTGGAAAGCAGGCACCTTGTAGTACAGCCTTCCTTCACTAGGTAAATGTTCTAAGAACCCATTGGCATCTGTGTACTATCTAGCGTTGTTGTGAGAGGCTATGTTTTGCTTCAGTGAGTTTTTTTAATAGATTCTTTCAACACGTTTGTCCATTTCATGATTGGTGATTTAGGAGTGCACCTGCTCACACCATGCTGAGTGTTCAGCAGTTTTTTTGACAAAAAAATGGCACGACCACGTGCCCTACCCTCCCTCTTCACCTGATCTTTGCTGATGTGGAAGAGGTGAAACCAAAAAACAGCAGAAACACTAAAAGGTATCAAAATCAATGAATGCAAAAAACTGTTTTGAGCAGTGGAAAAAGCATCTTGATGGTTGTATTACACCAAACAGAGAGTACTTTGAAGGTGACAAGTTTAAACGTATGAATAAATAAATAAATTCTGTTTTTAAATATATATATAATGGCATGCTACCGTGAATGTCTACCCAACTCCAAGCTCAGTGACATCAATTGTAGCTTGAAATCAGCTGTAATGAGTTTTACATCACAGAAATAGGTAAACATGATAAATTGGGTTTTAATTAATAGTGTTGTAAACTGTCTAGACCCAGGGTTGGCTATGGGCCTACCAACTTTTTTTTTTTTTTTTGAGTCAGAGTCTCACTGTCACCCAGACTAGAATGCAGTGGCATGATCAAGGCTCACTGCGGCCTCGACCTGCTGGGCTCAGGTAATCCCTTCAGCCTCTTCCTCCCGAGTAGCTGGGACTACAGGCACAGATCACCATACTGGTTACTTAAAAAAAATTTTTTTGTAGAGACAAGGAATAACTATATTGCCCAGGCTGGTTTCAAATTCCTGGGCTCAGACAATCCTTCTGTCTCTGCCTTGCAAGTAGCTGGGACTACAGGCACGCGCTACCATACCTAGATTAATTTTTGGATGATTTACACATTATCTACGGCTGCTTTCAAAATTCGACAGCAGAGATTAATAGCTATAACTATATGGCTTGTAAAATCTAACATTTACCATCAGGTCCTTTACAGAAGAAATTGCTGATGTCTGGTCTAGCCTTAAAAAAGTAATGGAGGCCGGGCTCGGTGGCTCAGACTGTAATCCCAGCGCTTTGGGAGGCCGAGATGAGCGGATTGCCTGAGCCCTCGGGTTCAAGACCCGCCTGGGTAGCGAGACCTCATCTCTACAATAAATCAAAAAATCAGCTGGGCATGGTAGCACATGCTTGTAATTCCGGCTACTTGGAAGGCTGAGGCGGAAGGATCACCGGAGCCCAGCAGGTCGAGGCTGCGGTGGCCGGGAGCGGCCACTGCACTCCAGTCTGGGCGACCGAGTGAGACTCCGACTCAAAAAAAAACAAAAAAACAAAAGTAATGGAAAGCCGGGCTCGGTGGCTCAGCCTGTAATCCCGCGCCTTTGGGAGGCTGAGGTGAGTGGATTGCCTGAGCCCGTGGGTTCGAGACCCGCCTGGGCAGGCGAGACCTCATCTCTACAATAAATCAAAAAATTAGCTGGGCGTGGTAGTGCACGCCTGTAATTCCGGCTACTCGGAAGGCTGAGGCGGAAGGATCGCCGGAGTCCAGCGGGTCGAGGCTGCGGTGGCCGGGAGCGGCCATTGCACTCCAGTCTGGGCGACAGAGTGAGACTCCAACTCAAAAAAAAAAAAAGTAATGGAGAGCTGGAAGCAAAAAGTAATGGAGAGCTGGATGCAAAAAAAAAAAAAAGTAATGGAGAGCTGGATGCAAAAGCCTGTAATCCCAGCACTTTGGGAGGCCAAGGTGAGAAGACTGTCTAAGCTCAGGGGTTTGAGACCAGCCTGGGCAACTTGGTGAGACTTCACCTCTACAATAAAAAATAAATTTTAAAAAAAGCTGGATGTGGTAGCGCACACCTGTAGTTCCAGTAACTTGGAAGACTGAGGCGGGAAGATCGCCTGAGTCCAGCAGGTTGAGGCTGCTGTGACCATGAGCATGCCACTGCACTCCAGCCTGGGTGATAGAGTGAGACTCCAACTCAAAAAAAAAAGTTATAGGAGATGAAATCAAACAGCAGCCAGGTGCAGCGGCTCATGCCTGTAATCCCAGCACTTTGGAAGGCAGAGATGAGAGGATTGCCTGAGCCCACGGGTTCGAGACCGGCCTGGGCAACATGGCAAGACCTCGTCTCTACAATAAATGAAAAAATTAGCTGGGTGTGGTGGCACATACCTGTAGTTCCAGCTGCTTGGAAGGCTGAAGCAGAAAGATTGCCTGAGCCTAGCAGGTTAGGGTGGCAGTACCTGTGAGTGTGCCATTGCACTTCAGTCTGGGTTACAGAGTAAGACTCTGACATACCAAAAAAAAGTGAAGAAAATGTTAATAATGCAGATTAAATGTAAATAGGTGTTGGGTCTGTAGCTGTTACGTTTGTAAATAGCAAAAACAAAAATGAGAAAATGTACTTCTAGTATTCAAAAACTATAATTCAATTCAGTAAATAAGTCAAACAGATCATTGACAAACATGTTAAATTCCTATGTCTTTGTTTTTTAACCTTTTCCCTTTCTTCTTACTCTTTAGCATGAATGAAAATACCAACATTCACATTGGTACCACACTTATTTACCCATTACAACCACAGGTTGGCTATGGATAGATGCGTTAGGCAAAACCCAAGAAAAGCATACTGTAAGAAGCAATTGGCTAGTGGAATTTATGGTAAAGAGTACTGTAGAATGTTATTATTGTTTATTTCCAGCCATGAAATTTATAATAAGCACACACACATATATATACTTTGTTTCAATTAGTAAACATCACATGCACGCGCGTGTGCGCGCGCGCACACACACAGTTTTGTTTGCCTCCACTAGAATGTAAGCTTGGGAGTAAGAATTTTGTTATTCTAGTACTTAGAAAAGCACCTGGCATGTAGCAGGCACCCAGTATATACACAATATGACTGAATAGATGAGCATAGCTTGGGACTCCCTGATTTCATGGTTTGAATGTCAGACCTTGGTTAGGTTTCCAGCCCACCATTATCCAGCAGTGTTGCCTTGAGTAAATTATTTAAGCTGTTTGAACCTTGGCTTCCTCATTTAAAAAGAGGGGATAATCCTCTTACCTCACAGGGAGGTTGTGACAATGTACGCTGCTGCCTGTCGCCTACTGTCTCTGTCTCTCCACAGATGGGAGTTTCCATCTCACCCTTCATCCTCCACCTCTGCCACCCACACTCCTTGGAGACCCAGCCCTGCTGCTGTCACATTTCAGTGATGTCACAGCTACCCCCCTGGGAAAGCCAGCACCATCATCTGATGCCCAGCCTAAGTGCTGGCTGATCTGAGAAGGGCAGGTGGTACCTGGTATCAGTCTTGGTCCATCTGTCTTTGAGCCCCAGCATGAGCCCATCAGCAAAGAAGAAGCCCAAGAAGAGCGTGGTTTCCAAGGTCAGGCTTGGATGGGACCCTGGGGGTAAGCCACCTGGAGGGGACCTTGGCAAAGTCTCCAGCCACACCAAGGACAGGGGCTTTTCAACTTGGGGGGGAAAGGTGAAGGATGAAGGGAGATCAGGAGAGTTAAAATGGTCTCCCCAGTTTTGCCCCCAAACCAAGGTGACAAAACATTCAGTTTGGGTTGGTCAAACCATGCTCTGCCAAGTGGAGAGGCATAATGAAGGGATTCAGGTGAATTCCTCTGTGTTCCCTCTTTCTCTCTCACCCCTCTGTTCCTCAGATGCAAAGTGAGAAACTGCAGGACAAGATAAAGCAGCCTGTCAACAAAGTAATTGAGCGAAACCGACTTAGAACGGTGAGATGCCCCATTCTGGTCCCAGCTTGGTGAGGCTTGGAGCACCACACAGTGCTGTCTCTGGCTGCCAGGCTGAGTGACACAGAAGGGTCAGCAGGCCCAGCCTTCAGCTGAGTTGAGACAGGGGCAGGCAGAGGAGTGGGAGGCTATCCCAGGAGAGCTGAAGCTTCTATTTTTCTGGTTTCTCATCTCTGGCAGGTATTTAAAAACTTGTCGCTCTTGAAGCTACTCAAGAGCTCGAACCGTCGGATCCAAGAACTGCATAACCTGGCCAAAAGGTGTTGGAATTCACTGCTCAGAGTTCCACAGAGCCTCCACATCTCCTCTGGGTGAGCTCGGCCCACCCATGGCCCCCATGATAGACTCCATAGCTATCTTTCCTGGGAACAGGCATTGTGCTAAGGATTTTAGAGAACAAATCTAATTTTCACAAAGGCTCTATGAGGAATTTATTGGTCCTAGTTTACTGATGGAGACCTGAGGTTCAAGAGTGAAGTGAATTGTTTCAATTAACTGAACTGGAAAATGGCAGAGCTAGGATTTGAAGTCATTCCTGTCTGGTATCAGAGCTATGGTCACAGCAACGGTTATACTTATATAATCAGGGTCTCACCTCAAGTCACTCCTCCTGGCCGCATCCGAAGTCAACACAACCTAGATATTCACCTGCAGCCTGGCCCCTGAAGGTTGAGAATTAATCTTTCTGAGGCTCAGTTCCTCATAAGTAATATCGGATTTTTTTTTTTGAGTCGGAGTCTCACTTTGTCGCCCAGGCTGGAGTGCAGTGGCCACTCCCGGCCCGACCTGCTGGGCTCCAGTGATCCTTCCGCTTCAGCCTTCCAAGTAGCTGGAACTACAGGCGTGCGCTACCAC
>NW_007247133.1:78912-109476 GCF_000164805.1 Carlito syrichta
CAGCCTCCCAAAGGCGCGGGATTACAGGCTGAGCCACCGAGCCAGGCGGATTTTTTTTTTTTAAGACAGGATCTCACACTGTCACCCAGGATGGAGTACAATGGCATAATGATATTTCACTGCAACCTTGAACTCCTGAGCTCAAGCAATCCTCCTACGTCAGCCTCCCAAATAACTGGAACTACAGGCTTGAGCAACCATGCTGGGCTGGTTGTTTTAATTTTGTAGAGACAGGTTTCATTCTGTTGTCCAGGTTGATCTTGAATTCCTAGCCTTAAGCAATTCACCCACTTTGGCCTTCCAAAGTGCTGAGATTACAGGCATGAGCTACCACGTCCAGCCTACATCAGAATACTAAGAAAGCTAACATTTATTAGGTGCCTGCTAGGTGCCATCTACCGTGCTAAGCAGCTAATGAATATTTTCCCATTTAGTTTATTCTTCACCACAACTCTATTGGTAGACAGAGCTGTTCCAGTTTTACAGATAATGAAACTAGGACTCTGAGAGATTAACTTTCTTGTCCAAATCAGCCACATGGTGGCTCATACCTGTAATCCCAGCACTTTGGGAGGCTGAGGTGAAAGGGTTGACTGAGCCGAGAGATTTGAGGCCAGCTTGGGCAACTTGCCGAGACCTCATCTCTACAATAAATCATTAGTATATTAGCCAGGCATGGTGACATATTCCTGTAGTTCCAGCTACTTGGAAGGCTGAGGCAGAAGGATTGCCTGAGTGCAGCAGATCAAGGCTGCGATGGCCGTGAGCGTGACACTGCATGCCAGCCTGAGCGACAGAGTAAGACTCTGACTCAAAAAAAAAAAAAAAAAAGACATTCAACTTCTTGCCCAAGTCACACAGACAGTAAGAGGCAGAAGTAGAATCTGAGCCCCAGTTTGCCTGACTCCAAAACTTGTGCTCCATAAGCCATTCTGCTGCTTCACTGCCTTCTACTCTGCAGAGTTGGCATAGAGTGGGCACTCAATCTGCACTGACCATTATTATCATCAGTATTGCCATTATCTTGAGCCCAGGCCTCACCTCTTTACATACACCCTCAGCTTGAATGGTGCTGCCACCAGAGGCTTAGCAGCGGGTCCCAGTCCTTTGGAAGTATCTCAGCATAGATACTACCTAGATGCAAGCAGTCAGGAAACAAGGCTGAAAGAATCAGGATCTGCTGGTCTCCATTTTCCAGCATTTTTTTTTCTTTTTTGAGTAGGAGTCTCACTCTGTTGCCCGGTCTGAAGTGCTGTGGCACGCTCACAGCCACTGCAGACTTGCCCTGCTGGGTTTAACTGATCCTTCCATCTCAGCCTTCCAAGTAGGAACCACAGACATGCGCCACCATGCCCAGCTAATTTTTAAATTTATTGTAGAGACGAGGTCTAGCCAAGTTGCCCAGGTTGATCTCGAATCCCTGGACTCAAGCAATCCTCTCGCCTCTGCCTCCCTAAGTGCTGGTATTACAGGTGTGAACCACTGCACCCAACTCGGCAATCTTTTTTTTAAGCAGTGAAACCTCTCTACAAATACGTCCCTAAGCTCCACCTGTATGTTGGGGTGAGAGGTATCCTGCCCTTATCCCGACCTCAGTTGGTGTGGGGTAGTAGGGAGAGGAGCATTGAGGCACCTCCTTAGAACCCTAAGGTTTCTTGGAATACATTTTTTTTTTTGAGTTGGAGTCTCACTGTCACCCAGGCTGGAGTGCAGTGGCACAATCACAGCCACCACAGCCTCAACCTGCTGCTGGGCTCAGGTGATCCTTCAGCCTCAGTCAAGTGGCTGGAACTACAGGCATGCACCACCATGCCTGGCTAATTTTTCTTGATATAATTGTAGAGATTAGGTCTCGCCACGTTGCCTAGGTTGGTCTCAAACCTGTGGGCGCAGGCAATCAATCCTCTGCCTCTCAAAGTGCTGGGAGTAGAGACGTGAGCCACCATGCCCCACCACATTTTTTTTTAAATTGGCCTGTTCATTCTCCTAACAGAAGTCCAGAGAGACAAAACCCTAACCTAGTGGAGGATGCATACAATATACATACCCAGATGTCCCAACTACTACTGCCAATACTTACCACATCCCCTACCACCAGGCACAAGGCCCTTGGACAGTAGAGAAGTTTCTTTCCAGGTCCTCTCTAGCTTTCTTAACAGGCTCCCCTAAGCTGGCTGCATAGCTACTGTTTCTCAGGACTAGACCAGAGGACCAGGCCTTAGTTCTGCTCTGCTGACCGTCTTTCTTTTCCTATCCCTGTCAGGGAAAACATTGTCTGCGATAAAGTGAAACTAAATAATACAGAGGTCCAGGAGACTGGGTGCCCCAACAAGGAACTGGAGTCCGAGAAATCAGAGTCCACAGCAGAACCTAAGGAAACAAAGCCCAAGGAGTGGAAGCCTAAGGTGCCATCAGGGATGAGGAACAAGGCAAACAGGTCACCTGCAGCAGTGCCACGTAAAGAAAAGCAGAGAGAGCCTAAGGTCCCAAGGACATTGAGGGGTCATGGCCTAAATGCTGGAGCCCAGAGGAGGCAACTACTTACTGAGGGCCCCCAAGTCATCTTCCTGAAGTCCCACCACCATGGAACTCCCACGGGGGATATGAAGCAACTGGATGTAGCTGACCAGTGGGTCTGGTTTGAGGGGCTGCCCAGTCGAGTCCATGTCCCGGCACCCCGGGTGATGTGCAGACCCTCCACCTGGCGCTGGGTCAAGCGCTGCTGCACCCGCTTATGTGCTGCATCACTTGAATTGCCTATATATCGTCCATACAAGGTGGGTGTGAGTGGGTGTGACAACACCACTGCTAGGGTGAGATGTAGGCCCCAAGCTAGGCCCAGAGTCAGGGTTCAGGATCTAGAGTCTTGAGTACTATGGCTGGCAGTGCTGGCAGGCTCTACCTTCAAGCCCAGAGAGGGGGAAGCCACTGACCAAGGCCACACAGCAGGGTAGTGGCTAGGCTGAGGCCTCTCGGGGTCAGAGGTGCTTAGGATTTACAAATGTGGGAGGAGGGAAGTGGTCAAGTAGGGCTTTGCACCATCTCATCCCTTCTTAGACCAAACTCTTCATTCATGTTTGATTTATTCGTGCCTCAAGATTTACTCTAAACAAAATTTTCTTAGCAAAAGAAAATTCAAAGAAAAAGATACTCCAGCCCCTTCATGGGAAACTGAGGTCCCATGAAAGGAAGGGGATGAGTGCAAATCCACCTCCAACCTGCCAGATACCTCAGCAACCTTGTCCAACCGCCGGCTCCCCATATGACAGCGCCCCCTGGGGACGGTCTTAGTGCCTAACACCGAGGTCTCTGCTCACAGGTGATGTGACCCTGGATGGGAACCGGAGGTGCGAGCAGAGGGTGGTGATGGCGCGATCAGCTGAAGGGGGAAATTCACGAGTCTACAAATAAAATCTTCCATATGGCACCGAAGAATAATACCGCTGATCCTGCCTGTTTGTCGGGGGCAGGAAAAGTTGGAAGAAAGAGGCCCTCGGTGGAAGTGGAGAGGCAGCATGTCTAGATTTCAGTCTTACCCTGCCCCACCCCCAGGCCCCAGGGTGAATCTAGAACCGAACAAAGAAGCCAGCGAGTGGCACCCCTCCCCCACCTCCGCGAGCCGGTCTCCTGAGTGGTGCACTCGGCTCTATGAAGTCAGAGAAGGGGAATATTTGCACTGTGCTTCCTGGGTGCCGGGCGCCTCACAATGGCCCTGCGAGCAAAGAAGAGGGAATTTGTGGCGCGGAGCCAGAAAGTAACTTGCTCAGGCTCACTCAGCTAGGAAGTGGCAGGGACAAGAATTCTAACCTAGGTCTCCCGGCTGCTCCACATTTCATTTTCCCAAGAAGAGAAAAAAGGCGAAATGAAAGCCTGCCTATGAGTCATCGGGCGGCGGAGTCGCCCAACATCCATCCGGTCACGCACCGGCATTGAGCTCTGATCGTCGATGTATCTGGTGCCAATAAATGGGTGTCAGTTGGGCCTCCAAATGTGCCCCACCTGGGTCACATCACGGAAAGCACCGGGTCTGGTGGGGCGTTGGTACTGTGCCCCTATGGTCCCGTGTGGCATGGCTTGTCCACCCTCAACCCCAAGGTCAACCCCATCGGGTCGGCGTCGCCCTCTGTCGGTAGGGGACACAGGGCCCTGAACGCGCAGGTAAGGAAGAAAAGCCGAGGACGCTTTTCACCTTATGAAGACCTCCATATTCCCCGGATGCAGGCTGCTCGGAGTGGGTGCTCTCGGGAGAGCAGCGGAGCCATCGAGGGGCACAGAGCCCTCCCTGGAGGGAGTCAGACAGTAATAGACATCTACAGTTTGGGTGAAAAGAAGAATGATCGGAGGGGCTCTCTTTCACCCTGTCCGCTTTCACCGCTCCTATGTCTGGGCCTCGGTGGGGCTGGCTCCCCCGGGGTCGCCGGGAACAGCCTGAGCAGAGCCATGGCTGGGGGACTGCTTAGGGCCACACGTTGCAGCTTAGCCTCGGGAAGGCGGCCGGGCGCCCCTGCTGCGTGCTCTTAAGCTCTGGCGCAACCTTCGCTGCGATTCCCTGCGGTGCACACCTCCACTGCCACCACTCCCGCTACTTGTCCCACAACCTCCACGCAGTAACCTCCACTTGCAGCTGTCTTCCCGCTCAGCTTGCACGCCAGCCCATTTCCTGAGTCTCCATTTTGGTTCCCTTGCCGGGCATCTTCAATCCCACCAAACTCCGAAAATAACCTCTGCTCAATCTTCCTTTGGTTCCATCTATGTGGGTTTCTGTCCCGAGCACGCTATCAGGGGGCAGTCAGGGCAGTATGCTCCCAAACAAAATATCAAGCCCTTTCTGGGGAGCTTGCCCAGGGATTCCCAAGTGGAAGTAGGAATGGGGGTGGGTCTGGGCGAGACTGGCATCTTCCACTTTGCCTCAGAGAGTCGGAGTTCAGTCCACGGCCCATAGAAAATGTCACAGAGTATTGGGTTGGGGGGGTTGTCTGTGGAGGTTGGGATCCAACATGGCCAGGGGAGCAAGGGCTGCAGATCTGAGGGTGACTCCCAGCAGTCTGCTTCTTCCAGCCTTATCCCACCTGCCCTGGCATTTCTGCCTCTGGCCACCTGCTCCCACAATTGGGGTTTCCCCACTATCACCCTGCCTGTGTTTAACCACTTCAATATAAGGCTCCACTTCTGGGTTCAGTGAAATCCTGATTGGGGGAGGAATCCACTCCAGAAATGGCTCCCTAAGTGTTCTTCTTGATTTAATTGTAGAATAAGGTCTCGCCACATTTCCCAGGCTGGTCTGGAACCCATGGGATCAGGCAATCCTCTCAACTTGGCCTCCCAAAGTGCTGGGATCACAGCCATGAGCCACTGTGCCCCGCCCTCCCTGTTAACTGGGGAAAAAAATTTTAATGTTTGAACTGGAGCTTCTATTGAGTGACTTTTAACAAGTCACATGATCTCTCTGAGCTTATTTCATCTGCTTTTAATAAATGCACGGCCATTTCCCACACCATACCACCCTCCTGGCCCTCTGCCATAATGAAACTTGTGACTTGTAATGGCCACATTTCTCACTTATAAGCAGCTATCTAACTACCCACCTTTAGGGAACTAGCTGCCTGTTAACAAGCCAAGCTTATGTTCACATTCACAGCCTTTTGTTACTAAGGCATTTGGATTCCCAAGACCGTCCCCTCTCTTGACTGTCTGGATCATGTACTATTCAAACATAATAGGAATGTGAAGAGGACAAGGCTTTTGAGACAGACAGGCCCAGTTTCTTATCAGACGTTTGACAGGGAGAAGTTGTTTACCCTGCAATCCTATTTCTTTGTCTGCAAAATTGGGAAAATAGTGGTGGCTATTTCAATGGATCAAGTGAAAATATACATAAACCACACAGCAGTGCATGACAGACAGGAGCTCAATACTTGGGAGTGGTATCTACATCACAGGCAAGCCTATCTCCTGTTTCACATTTGAAAACACTAAGGCCCAGAGAAAAACAGGTGGTGTGGGGGTAGCCTAATAACTATAATTGCTTAGAATTATGGGTCACTTCCTACGCACCAAGAACTGTTAAGTACTTTACATGTGCATTGAATCTTCACAGGGAAACAAGTGCTATTACTGCCCTCATTATACATATGAGGAAAAGTAGTGGGAGATTATGTAGCTTGCCCAATATTTCATAGCTAGCAATGGGGCTCAAGACCTCTGTAAGCCTTCCAGCATGGGACCCCTTTAATTCTCACTGGCTTCAGTAGTGGCAGGCTGGGGATTAAAATCCTCGGTTCCAGCCGGGATCAGTGGCTCAGCCTGCAATTCCACGCTTTGGGAGGCTGAGGTGAGTGGATTGCCTGAGCCCGCGGGTTCGAGACCCGCCTGGGCAACTTGGCGAGCCCTCATCTCTACAATAAATCAAAAAAGCAGCCGGGCATGGTAGTGCATGCCTATAGTTCCAGCTACTTGGAAGGCTGAGGCGGAAGGATCGCCGGAGCCCAACAGGTCGAGGCTGCGGTGGCCGGGAGCAGCCACTGCATTCCAGTATGGGTGACAGAGTGAGACTCCAACTCAAAAAATAAAAAATAAAAATAAAATAAAATAAGCCAGGCTTGGTGGCTCAGCCTGTAATCCCACGCCTTTGGGGGGCTGAGATGAGTGGATTGCCTGAGCCCGCGGGTTCAAGACTTGCCTGGGCAACTTGGCGAGCCTTCATCTCTACAATAAATCAAAAATTAGCCGGGCATGGTAGCACGTGTCTGTAGTTCCAGCTACTTGGAAGGCTGAGGCGGAAGGATTGTCGGAGCCCAGCAGGTCGAGGCTGCGATAGCCGGGAGCGACCACTGCACTCCAGTCTGGGCGACAGAGTGAGACTCCAACTCAAAAATAAAAAATAATAATAAAATAAAATAAAATAAAATCCTCAGTTCCCTCTATTTCCCCTCGCCTCAATGCTGTCTTCACCACCCTTTACTACTTTCCTACAGACAACCTCAAACAAGATAATAGCTTTTAATCTCTTCTCCACAAAGGAGTTCCCCCCTGAATCCACCCTTATTCCCTCTCCCCCAGGTTCCCAGAGGCTCTGCCCCTGAGTCTCTGTGGTCCCTGGGCTGCAGGTACAGGGAGGTGTTCGACACTTGTGTACTGAGTGCCCCCAGGGACTAACAAAAGGAACCTACCCTGACCTGGGAACCATCAAGGAAGGAGTCCAAAGAGACTCCTGCCCAGGAAAGCCTGTTTGAGCTGTACACCCTCCAGGATTTAGGGGGACCTAGAGCATCCCACTTCACCCCCTAATTTCTACTGGCTGCTGTCTTGGCTCCAATTTGGCACTGACTTGGACAGGGCTGCCTGAGCTAGGGGTTAGATGTGCCCTCTAAGCCAGGCATCCCTTTCTCCTCTCCCATCCTCCTTCAGGGTTATAAACAATCTGAGCACCAGTTATGCAGTAGACTCCATTTCTCTCTGAATGGCCCAAGTTCAGGTGGTGGGTGGGATGAAGGACGGTCGAGACTCCAGATCCCTAGAAAGTCAAGAGCTATGCTAACTCAGGAGTGGGCTGGAAGTCATTTTCCGATCTAGGTACCACCCTTTATCCTTTGGAAAAACATTCCCTACTTTCCTATGATCACTTGGAAATCTCTAGCCCTATTTCATGCACTGCCTATCAGTGTTTCTTAGAAGACTAGTAATGTTTATCAAGCACTGAGTATTTAAAATACAGAAGGATGAGAAGGTATGATTATAAGGTGACAGACAGTTTAATCAATTAGAACTTGTACATCTCTAACTATTGACCTTTTTAGAATTAGGTTTTTTTTTTTTTTTTTTTGAGTTGGAGTCTCACTCTGTCGCCCAGACTGGAGTGCAGTGGCCGCTCCCGGCCACCGCAGCCTCGACCTGCTGGGCTCCGGCGATCCTTCCGCCTCAGCCTTCCAAGTAGCCGGAATTACAGGCATGCGCTACCACGCCCGGCTGATTTTTTGATTTATTGTAGAGATGAGGTCTCGCTGCCCAGGCGGGTCTCGAACCCGCGGACTCAGGCAATCCACTCACCTCAGCCTCCCAAAGGTGCGGGATTACAGACTGAGCCACCGAGCCCGGCTTAGAATTAGCTTATTAACATCACTACCAGAGTCCAAATCCTGCCAGCTCCTAACAAATAACCTTGGGTAAGTTCCTTACAGTTTTGTCTGTAAGATACAAATGATGCTATTTTCTACTTCAGAGGGTTTCTATGAAGATTAAGTGAGAAGGAAGGCATAAAGCACTTAGCCCACTGCTGGTTACCTATTAAGCAATCAATAGATGCTATTTATTATTAGAATAACACACATGTTACTGCCAAAGCCCAGTACTCTATGGAACTCACCCCTAGAAACTGCTCTTATTGTTTCTTTAGAAATTATAAAAATCTCATGAAGTTCACATATTTTTTATACTTAACTGTTGCTCAGTTCAGTCTCTATATCATTGAAAAAAAAATTGGCTCCCAGTTTGGCAGTTTTCAAAATTCAAATTAATACTCAAGGGATGGAGAGTTGTCATCACAGAAGATATGCAGAAATATGGGCACAAGTCCCTGAAGGGAATCCCAAAGAGGTGTTCCAACCACAGCTGGAGTAACCACTACCACAGCTGGTAAAGGAAGACAGCAGCCACGTGATATGTGTTCTTATGCCTTCTAAATAAAGCAAGTTAGTCACATGCTTGTAGAGTGAGGGGAAATTCACCAACCCAGGGAAAGTCATCCCAGTTGGCCTTACCTCCTGGACCTTGCAGTCAGTATTACAATTTCCCATTAGCAAGCTGCTTGCTTCCAGCTTGGCCAGACCACCCTGAGTTACTGAGGTGCCTCACCTTAACACCTTCCCAGCCTCTGCCCAGGCATGTTCATCACTCTTAAACCTTCATCCTGTCAGCCTCAACCCCCTACACTGTAGGGCTGACAGTCAGGAATTAGAAGGGCTTCCCAAGGAGAAATAAAAACTCATCTGTGGGAAGGGGTGGAGGGACAAAACAGAAATCACCTATTGGGTACAATGTGCACAAGCGGGGATGGTGGGTACTCTTAAATCCCAGGCCAAAATTTGTTTGTATCCTCCAAAGCTATTGACATTTTTAGGCTAGGCTCGGTGGCTCTGCCTATAATCCCAGCACTTTGGGAGGGCGAGGCAAGTGGATTGCCTGAGCCCGCAGGTTCAAGACCCATTCAGGCAAACTGGCGAGACCTTATCTCTACAATAAATCAAAAATTAGTTGGGTGTGGTAGCACATGCCTATAGTTCTGGCTACTTGGAAGGCTGAGGCAGAAGAAGTGCCGGAATCCAGCAGGTCAAGGCTGCCATGGCCGGTAGCATGCCACTGCACTCTAGTCTGGGCAACAAAGTGAGACTCCAACTCAAAAAAAAATTAAAATTAAAATTAATAAAAGATGTACAAGAGATACACACATTCAAATATATTATTTCTAATCCTACCAGTTTAGTAAACTTTACTGATGTGGAATTTGATTTTTTTAAAAAAATTCCTCAGTGGGGTTGGGTGCTTTGGCTCTCACCTATAAGCCCGGCACTTCAGGAGGCCGAGGTGGGTGGATTGCTTGCTCCCAGGAGTTTAAGACCAGCCTAAGCAGCATAGTGAGATCTCATTTCTGTTATTTAAAAAAAAAAAAAGAAAGAAAAAGAAATAGCTAAGTATAGTGGCGCATGCCTGTAGTATCAGCTACTTGGGAGGCTGAGGCCGGGCTCGCCTAAGCCCAGGAAGTTGAGACTGTGGTGAGTCGTGATTGTGCCACTGTACTCCAGCCGGGATAACAGAGTGAGACTCTGACTCCAAACAAACAAACAAACAAAAAACTCATCTATGTGGCCATAACACTGAAAACTGACAGCTCTCTTGGGCAAGCTCTGGAAAAACCAGAGAGGAACACTTGAAGTTTCAGTGCAGAAGTGGGTCTAGAGCAGCACGCTCCACTATACATGTTCAGGAATCACTAACAAGGTGGGATAGGAATCCCAAGAGTCTCACAGTGCACTTGAGGTGTAGCAAAGGAAGCCACAAGTTGAGGGGGTGGGACTCAGGAGTTCCTCACATTTAGTATTCTGACAAATGGAGGAATGACTCTGGGGTCCAAGTAAGGAGAAGATGATCTAATAATTCTTTGTAGTTCCCTTGCCTGGCTGTGCTGATCTCTCTTAGTGTTAACCATGGCATTACAAAGTAAGTGCAGGCAGAACTGTGGAAAATACTGTGTTTATGTACAGGATAGTTGCAAACCCCTCACAGAGCAAACTACAACCCAAAGAAAAATCTTAGCAGCAAATTCCTAACTCCTTCAGCCCAATCAGTGCAGCCCGGGCTGGAAGGTTGGGCTTCTTGTCTCTGGGCACCCGTCATACCCTTCCCACCACAGAATTCTAAATAAGGAAGGATTGGGAGGCGGGGTGCCTGATCACTCCTAGAGAACAGGCAGTGTCTCTATGATGAGGATTAGACCTTGAGCGATGCTGAGATTCTTCTCTGGGTCCTACAGCCTGCTATGCTGAGAGATGGCAGCAGGGTGGGGATTCAGTAGTGGGAACTGGAAGCAAGTCATGGGTTCTTGGGTGCACGCACACAAGCGTGTAACAGGACACAGGTTATGCATTTTCCTTGTGCTTGATGCCTCCATCTGCCGTCCTCTCCCTGACAGCAACCTAATATTTTTCATCTATATCTTTCTGTGGCTAAGGGTTCGGAAACCAAGAGTTTCTCCAAACAGAATGGTTCAGCAACATGGCAAAGGTAACAGTTGTTCCAGAGAGGTAAGACAGATGATCAGAAGAGTGGTTTGCTCCAATCAGATATCCTTGATTTTTTTTTCTTTTTTAAAATAACAGGCTGGTGACAGGTATGGTGGCTCAAGAGTAGCATGGTTCCAATTCTGTAATTACCCTCAACGGAGGTCCCCTTCCTGACCTCCCAGACCCCAAGGTGCAGCAAACACAGGCCATTCTTGCAGTTGTGATCCTGACTGCTACCTGCCTTCTTGACGGGTCCGCCCTACTTCTCCCACACCATCAGAGACTTCACATTTCCAGGGTTCCCCTCAGACCTGGGCTGGACCAAAGTATTGCGGGGCCCAAGTGCCAGCAGGGTGTCCAAAGGGCCCAATTCTAGACATTGGATTTAGGGGCTGAGTTGAGAGGGATCTCCTTGAGCTCCGTCCGCATGCACAGGTACTCCCCGATGACAGCCATGAGTGCAATGCACACGGCTTGGACCAGCCACCAGGTCAGCGCCGAGGGGAAACGGGAGCTGTAGAACCAGCAGCCCAGGAGGTGAAAGAAATGGACAGTGACAGTGAAATCCAGACACTGCTTCCCTCGCCGGATGAAGTACAGCAAGCCCAGAGCACTGTGGGGAGAGGACAGCAGTGAGTTGTCACTGGGTTGTCCTGGCCATAGATTAGGTTATCTGGGAGGGTGAGGACAATTAAGATAACAGCACAGTGGTCAGAAGTGAGTGAAGTAAATGTGAAGCAAGGGCTACAGATTTGGATGCCTAGAGGAACCTGGTAGGTAATGACAAGAGGGAAGCAGATTGAGTGTGAGCTAGATGATGAAGGGCAACTGTCACCAGGGGATGCTGAGACATACAATGTTCCAGCTAAAATGGGGGCAATCGCTCCTTGCATCTAGGCAAATCTTGTCATACGAGAAGGTGGGCCTGAAATCAGTTGATCATTCCATTATTCAAGAGAAGACCGAAATCTGGATTTCTAAATAAAATATCTTGATTTTTCAATTAAGTGAAAAAAGTTTTAAATATGCATCAGCTGACATCTGTGTAAGCCAAACAAAACCTATGTGGGAGACAAATTTAGGTCAAGGTCTGCTCACCAGTTTTCAACCTCCATTGTAAGGACAATAATAATAATAACATGCAAGGCACTGCTTTAAGTACTTCTTGTGAATTAACTTATTTAATCCTTACAACTACGAGGTAGGTAGTACTACTGGCCCCATTTTACTGATGAAGAAACTGGGGCTTAGTACAAAGTCACTAGATTAATAACAAAATTGAGATTCAAAGCCAAGTGAGTCTGCCTCCAGAGCCTGAGATCTTGATCACTTATGCTAAACTGGCTCTTAAGAGAAAACAGCCAGGAGTGACCTTAAACATTACCCAGTCCAACCCCTCATGGACAGATAAGGAGCCTGAGGCTCAGAGAGGAAGGAAGTAACTTGGTCATTGGCACACAAACCAAGAATCGAATCCAGTTCTCCTGACTCTCGGTCTAACCCTTCCTCACCTTACTCCAACATCAGGGAAGTGATCTGAGACAGAAGTTCTCTTGCAGGCAGCACACACAGAGTGACATAAGATCTTTCCATATAAGTCAAAATAGCAATGGGAACAGCCCTATGATACAGCCAGTCCCAGAATTGGCCTCTGCCACCCACTTTAGTCCACCACTCCCCAGGAACAAGTGCCAGCCTGTCTCGTGTTTAACTTAGGATGTTAGTCCCAGTGCTAAGAACCCAAAAGCTGGATAGCAAAACTGGTGATACTCACCAGGTGAGGGCGTTGAGGATGAAGGACATCATGGAGAGCCGGCCTGGAGGGGTGGAAAAGCCCAGGATCTGAGGGGGAATCACAAATGGAAATATGCTGGAGAAGTGACTTGGCAGAGCTCTGGGCTCCAGGATCCTAGCAGGTCTCATAAGGAACAAGCATCCTTCCCAGAGCACAGAAGGCAATACTTCCCTTCATCTGTATGGCAGCCAACAAATTACTTTCATAGACACTCATTATGGTATTTCATTTCACCACCACGACAGGTGGAAAGGGATTATTACTCTCACTTTACAAAGGAAGACACAAAAACTCAGAGATGTTAAGTAGCCCAAAGTGTACAGTAAATAAACAGCAAGAGTATGATCTAGAACAAGGTTCAGTAAACTATGGCTCTATGCATAGGCCAGGCACTTGCTTTTATAAACAGTGTTATTGAAACATAGTTGCCTGAGCCCACGGTTTAAGACTAGTCTGGGCAATTTGGTGAGACTTCATCTCTACAATAAATAAAAAAAATTAGCCAGGCATGGTGACACGTGCTAGTAGTTCCAGCTATTTGGAAGGCTGAGGTGGAAGGATCACCTGAGCCCAGCAGGTTGAGGCTGCAGAGGCCATGAGTATGCCACTGCACTCAAGCCTGAGTGACAGTGAGATTCTGACTAAAAAAACAAAAAACAAAAAAAAACCAGTCACTCCCATTCACTTACAAATGTCTATGGCTCCTTCTGTGCTACAGTGGCAGAGCTGAGTAGCTGTGATCTAAAATCTTGACTGTCTCACGCTTAAAGGAAAGGCTTGCTGTCCCTGGGTCTAGAACTCAGGTTGTATGTATCAGATAGCTCTTCAGCAAAGCCCAGGATTCCCACATGCCCTTTCCAAGATTATAGAGGCTCCTAAAAGGCTCCTAAAAGGCTACTGGACACCTGGTTGAGTGTGCAACATCCGATATCCAACACAATGCTATTGAATGCAAAACATCTGCACCACACTTTCAGCTGGCAAAGGAAGGCCTATAACATCCATAATTTCATATTATCCTTACAAAAACGTTGTAAAGCCATTTTTCTTCTTTTTATTATTCCCTCTTTTTGGATCATAACTTGCCCAAGGGTTGCACAAAGAATAAGCAGCAGGAGCAAGGACTCCATCCCAGGTCTTCTGACTCCAAGGACTGGTCTCAATACCACACACCACAGCTGCCTCTCAGATGCAGTAACTTACAGGTCTCCATTACACTTAATAAAGCACTTTTGTAATCCTAAGCCCCTCTAGGCCTTGTCGAAGGTGACATGGCAGGAGTATTCTGCCCACTTACTAGAAGAAAAAAGGCTCAGAAAGGTAAAGCGACTTGCCCAAGTTCCCACAGCTAGTATGTTTGGGCCTAGATTGGACCCTAGTCTTTCTAAATCCAAAGCATATGCTCTTTCCATGACCTCTCTGTAACTAGCCTCAAGATTTTGAAGACAGAAAAACAAGTTCACAGAAGTGACATTTGCCTCAGATCACACTGCTAGTAAGTGAAACTTAATCGGAGGTCTGCCTGACCCCAAAGTCCAGGCAGTTTCTCCTGTATCCCCATTAGTGCCCTTTGCTCCATCCCTTTCCCCAGTGTGGCACCTGAGAATCTGGGCTTGGAGAAGTAAAATCATTTTCCCAGAGTCTCAGAAAGGAGATGTATCAGAGCTGCCTGCACCGCAGACGTGTTTACTGTAACATCCATGCCCTTTCCTGTGGACTACACTGCACTCTGTTGTCGGTCATTCCATTTTATGGATGGGGCAGCTAAGTGTCAGAAAGGTGAACTCCCTTTCCCAGGATCATAAAGCAGGAAGGTAACCCAGCCGGGTCTAAAGCCCAGGAGTGTCATACCACAAAGCCTATTCCGGAGGCCGAGACCCCACCCGCAGCAGCCCGGGACCTTACCTCGGCGTCGAACATCTGGTCCAGCGAGGGGCTGCTTCGAACTAGCCCGTCCACCAGCGCCAGCCACAGGCCCAGCGAGCCGTAATAGACGGTCTGCATGAGGACGATCTGCGACAGGATCAGCAACGGGTCCCACACGTAGCTGCGGAACTGGCCCGCCATGCCCTGCAGGGACACAGGCAGGGCTTCAGCCAGCGACCCGTCGCCATGGCAACGCCGCCCAGTCCGGGAGGAGGGACTGGAACGGAGGGGGCGAGCCCATTCCAGGAGTTGGGGGGAGGGCGGGGCGGACAGACCCACTCTCAGAGCGAGGAGACATCCTGCCCTTTCCGGCTGCTCAGCCCCCGCCCGTACACAAGCTCTTCTGGGGTCCACTCACCAGGAACAGACTCGAGGATCTAAGCGTCCGAGCGTGGCCAGGCCTCACCGGCTGGCTCCCGAAACAGTGCAGACAGACAGGACCATGGAGGAGAGGCCCTGCCAGCCTAGAGAGGCAAAGCTCCGGCCACCGCAGCGGCTGGAGCGGCTGCGTAGGAAGAAAGCGTTTCCGGGAACGACGGCGGAGGGGCGGGACTGAGGCTGCGCAGGCGTAGTGGTTGCAACCTTGGACTAAACCACCTAAATGAGGTACGAGCAGCCGGGAAACCAACTCTGCACATGCGCAGAATGAAGCGTGAAGGCGAACGGAAGTGAGGCAGGAAAGCCGCAGAGCTTGCGCGCCCTCTAGAGGGTGATTTTGAGAAAAAGGAGGGCAACTGTGGGGAGATGAGAAGGGAGGCGGCCTTGGGCGAAATAGCGATGTTCGGGAATTAATGAAGTGATGCACGTGGATTCTACATTCAGCCTAGATTCCCAATGTTTTCCTCTAGTTAGAGTCAGTAATAAGCTCTTCCACATAGGATTTTGCCACTGTTCTCGTTACACAGATGGTTAAGCTAAGCCAGGAAAGGAAAGCATCATACTATCTCTAAGACACAGAATTAGTGGCAAAGTCAGGATTAAAATTCAGGTGTTTTCAACACTACAGCATTGATTTGGCACCTAATGGGTGCCAGGAAGCTTAGGACATGTAGGAATGAGACAGTCCCTGACCTCAGACTCAGTCTAACTATATTAGAAGGCAGAGTAGTGGGTGTTTTTAAATGTAGGTGTCCAGTGGAAAAAAGCACGGATTCTGAAGTCATACCTGGGAGCAAATCCTGACCCTGCCTGCCACCATGACTATTTTATCTGTCTTCTCTGAATCCGAATAGTGGACAGTCAGTAAATATTTGCTGAGTGAGTCAAGAACAGAGAAAAAGCAACGACAAACTGATGACTCACTTATTCCTGCTCCAGCAGTCCAACACCCCTGAACTTCATTGATCCTAGGTTTGGTTCCTTCTCTCTGGAGTGGAAAGAAGGGAAGTAACTGGTTATAGAAAAAGAACATGGGTTTTAGAGCCAGTTCTACCACCAAGTGTGACCAGCAAGCCACTTCCTTCTTTCAACCTCAGCTTCCCTGTTTACGAAATGAGGAGCTGAACAGGATTAACGTTTTCCAACATTTAATCTACTTTCCACTAATTATTTTCCCATTTTAAAAAGACTTATCAAAGAGCCATGTAAATGCCAATCAGTATTTCTGAACAGCATGTGATAGCCATATTATCACCTTGAGTTGGTACAATTCCAGACAAAAGTAAAGAAACTTGAGACTTTATCAAGAGAAAGTATGTGATTTCCCTTATCATTTTGAAATACTGTAAACAGTTCACTTGGACTTCAGTTTGAAAGTTATTAAGACCCAATGATTTATTTTTTTTTTAATTTTTTTGTAGAGATGGGGTCTCATTATGTTGCTCAGCCTGTCTCAAACTCCTAGCTTCAAGCGATCCCCCCCACCTCAGCCTCTCTAAGTCCTGGGATTAAAAGTGTGAGCCACTGCACCCAGTCAAGGTCCAAAGAGTTTTAAGGTGCTTTCCAGTTCATTCTTTTAGGCACCACAGTTCAGTGCCAGTTCACAAATGTATATTCAGATTCCTCTGGTCCACTGATTATTCATATGATCTAGTGTTTCTGAGAAAACATCTTCTGTTTCCTTTCCTTTTTTTTTTTTTTTGAGTTGGAGTCTCACTCTATTACCCAGGCTGGAGTGCAGTGACACTCTCATGGCTACCTCAGCGTCAACCTTCTGGGCTCCAGCGATCCTTTCACTTCAGCCTTCTGAGCAGCCAGAACTACAGACGCGCGCTACCACCCTCAGCTATTTTTTATTTTTTTGTAGAGATAGTGTCTCGTCAAGTTGCCCAGGCTGATATCAAACCCGTGAGCTCAGGCAGTTCTCTCACCTCGGCCTCCCGAAGTGCTGGGATTACAGGCTGAGCCACCAAGCCCAGCCATCTTCTGTTTCTTAAGTGCCTACATGATCTTTTTTAATCCTCACAACCTGAAATTGTAGCTATTATCCCCATTTTTATAGGTGAGGAAACTGAGGCTGGGGGGCGTCGTGACTACCTAGGTCAGAAGAAGCTGAGCTGGGATTCGAACCCAGGACTTCTGTCTCCAGACATCAAGATGCCATTCTAGATTGAAAGAAAAGAAGGGAGGGGAGGGGAGGGAATGGAAGCGGAGGAAAGGGAGTAAAATAGTCAGGTGGTAGAGTAGCAGGAATGGAAAAGAGCAGTGAAACTCTGCTCAGTTAGCCCTGGGGTGACAGATAAGGGAGAAGTGGGAGGAAAGGCTTAGGAAAGGGCTTGAGAGTTTGACAGTTACTGTCAAACAAAAGCTCCGTCTTCCTAGCAGGTGCTGGAATGTGTGGCTCTTCCTGGAGCCCGCCCCTTTTACGTCACAGCTGGGCTTACTCCACCCATCTCCTCCCCAACAGGGCAGGCCCTCCCTACGCATTCTCTTGAAATGGAAAACACAGGTAGCAGAGGCGTTGGGGCAGGCTGGATAGCTGGTGTCTGATTCATCCTTGAAGCCTAGAGCACCCCTCTGGGAAAACCCCACAGGACTGCAAGATAGCCTTTTGCTGTTTCCTTTTCCCTTTGGGAGTTTAGTTTTTGGATTTCCACCTTGCCTAGCCCAGGAAACGGACACCATCTCGGTCTCAATTTGGATACAACAAGAAAACCAAGTGCTGGGGAAATCACGGAATCTCCCGTTTAGCCTCCTTGGCCCGCCCGTTTTGAAATTTGGCCACAGGCTGCCTGCTTCAGACCACAGAACCACAGCTAGAGCCACACTGTCTTGCTATGTGACCTTGGGCAAGTCCCTTGCTGAGTCCCACTATCCCAAACTATGAAATGAAAGAGGAACACTGGACTCACTTCCAGATGCAGTATGTGGCCCTGTGCCATCTGAATCACCTGAGGAACATGTTGCATATTCAGATTCCCAGGCCTTGCTACAAACCTAAGTCTAACTCTCCAAAAGCAGAGTGTACAAATTCACATATTAAAAGAGTTCCCCAGGCCAGGTGCAGGGGCTCACACCTATAATCCCAGCACTTTGGGAGGCCGAGGTGAGAGGATTGCCTGAGTCCTCAGGTTTGAGACCAGCCTGGGCACTTTGACGAGTTCTCATCTCTACAATAGATCAAAAATTAGCCAGGCATGGTGGCGCGTGCTTATAGTTCCAGCTACTTGGAAGGCTGAGGCAGAAGGATCACCTGAACCCAGCAGGACGAGGCTGTGGTGGCCATGAGCATGCCACTGCACTCCAGCCTGGACGACAGAGTGAGACTCCAACTCAAAAAAAAAAGCTCCCCAAGTGATTATAAAGAAGTACAGACACATTTGGTAAGTACAGAACAAGATGATCTGCAGTTAACCCCAAACCAATTCCTCCACCTAAACAGAAAACGACTCTGTGACCTTGGAGTGTCACATTCAGGCTTCAGGTTTTTTTTTCCCTCTGTAACGTGAGGGAGTTGGACTAGAATAGCTGGTCTCTGAGGGCCTTTCCCACCCTGCCAAGTCTGTGGTTCCAAACTTATGAATGAAATTTTAAACTTTAGGTCAGAGGCAGTATGACGAACAGCCACAAGCTGGGACAAACTGTCCTCCAGGTGGAGGGGAAGGGAGTGTCTCTGGTCACTTGGTCACTTACGTCACTTCCACACTGGGGCCCCACTGTGGACATGTAAGGACAACTGCTAGGGTCACTTTTTGGATCCACCCCCATAAGTCCCTTTGGAAATGTTTTCCCATAGGTCTAAAACTGGCTCTACTACTGTCTCGCTGGGTAACCTTGGGGAATTTACTTCATCTGTGTAAGTCCCAGTTGGTTTCCTCTTCTATAAAATGAGGCTCAGAATAGTACCCATGCTACAGGCTGTCCTGAGGACCAAATATGTGCTTAGCCCACTTACCTGATATGCAGTCAGCGCTATGTAAACGGTAGCAATATTAATGTTTGTTATTTCTTCCTTTGGAATGTAGGGGTGAAAATACCTGATCTTAGATTTATGGCAAGGCTCTAGCTAGGTATCAGAGCAAGCCTCATTCCTGGCACATAGTAGGAGCTTGTTAAATGTAGTGCCTTCTCTCCCTACTCTCAAGTTCCCTGGATCCCTCCCTCCCTTCCTTCTTCCTCCCCTGGACTGCCCTACTGCCCTGCTCACATGTTCCCTTTTGGGGAATATTTGACGAGGACACTTTAGCGGAGACACGTGTCTCAGGGGCAGGTTATGCAACTCTGTGCTCATACTTTTTTGGAAATTCCATGGGGGAGGCTAGCAGTTGGCTGCCTGTCCTCCACATCAGTGACCATCCTGGACTCTGGCCAGTGAGTTCCTCTAACAGAAGAGAAACTGGAGAGAAAGCTCATTGGCTGCCAGTTTTCGACTGCAGACTGAGAACCCTTTGTTACCCAGACGGCTTTAAGGGCTGTGTGTGTGTTTGTATTTGAGGAAGAACATTTGCTGAGTACCTACTGTATGCCAGGCACTTATACCATTTAATCCTTATTTAATTTCTAAAACAAGCCCATGAGTTGTAGATACTATTAATAGTTCTGCCTAACACATGGGGAACTGAGGCTCAGAGAAGGGACTTTTACCCGAGGCTATTTTGCCTGTCAGTGGTAGAGCGGAACTCCAGCCCAGGCCATTCTGACATTCACACACTACTATGTCCCAAGGCACAGTAAAAAGTGCATTGGATATTACAGTTTATATAGCGCTTTCATCTACATGACATCAACTTACTGTCCCAACAGACCCAGGAGGCAGGTATAAACATTGTCCCCATCTTACAGATGAGAAAACTGAGGCGCAGAGAAGGAAGTGATTAAACAGCTGGGATGTGATAAGTCTTGTCAGCTGGAATAATCAAAGTTAAGAAATGTGTGTCTTTCCACTCCAACCTTCTTGTTCTTTCCTTTATACCAGAGGGGGTCAGGGAACTGGCTTTCTGTGTTGTGGCTAATGATCAGAGGTTTTCTGCAAACCATCTGTCTATGGAGGGTGGATGACACCAGACATACCAGGGAGTGGCTGGACCTGTGCGTACAGTTATCGCTTGGTAGCCATAGGGGGTTGGTTCCAGGACCCTCCATGGATACAGAAAGCCAGGGAAGCTCAAGTTTCTTATATAAAACGGCACAGTATTTACATATAACCTATGCAATCCTTCCATATTCTTTAAATCATCTCTGCATTACTTACAATTCCTAATACAAAATAAATGCTATGTAAACAGTTGCTCTACAGTATTTTTCATTTGTATTGTTTTTTGTTGTTGTATGGTGGCTTTGCTGTTATTATTTTTAGAGACAGGGTCTTGCTCTGTCACCCAGGCTGGAGTGCAGTGGCGTGATCATAGCTCACTGCAGTCTCACACTCCTGACCTCAAGTAATCCTCCCCAGTACTAGGACTCAGGCATGCACCACACTCAGCTAATTTTTAAAAAATTGTTCTGTAGAGATAGGGTCTCATTATGTTGCCCACACTGGTCTTGAACTCCTGGCCTCAAGCAGTCCTCCCACCTTGGCCTCCCAAAGTGCTGGGATTACAGGTGTGAGCCACTATGCCTGGCCCTACACCTTCAAGTTTTCTTAACCTGACCCTTGACCCCACCATGTCTAAACTTCCTGCCCCTACCTAGAAATTATTCTTTACTCTGACCAAGAAGGAGTCAGGGTTTTGTTAAAAAAAAGAAAAAAGGTGTTTTCTTCACCTTCCTTTTCATTATTATTTATTCATTCAATCATTTACTTGATAAATACTGATTGAACATTTACTGTGTATTAGGAACTGGTCTGGGTGGGATGGATATCAATGAATGAAGTTAATAAAGATAAAAACTCTAATATCAGACAAGCAGTAAACAAGTCAATCAACAACATAAAATCTAGCATGAGTGATGACAGTGTACTCAGAATACCAACAGTGTGGAATTCTGTTATGGCAGCAGAAAATGGACAAAGACAATCCTTCTCTCTGCTCCTTTGAGGACAGGACACTTCAAAAATGCTTTTGTGGCAATAACAGGAATCAGGACTGTATACTCAGTGGGAAAGCCTGGTGAGGCAGACAGAATCAAAGAAATCTGAATTTGAATCCTGTATTGATCAGCTTTTGCTTCATAACAAACAGCCCCAAATTCTCAGTGACAAACAACAATAATGTGTATCTCTCAGTCATAGGTTTGCAGGTCAGCTGGGGCAGCTTTGTTACAGCTTTGTTATTTCTCCCTTCTCAGGCTGTAAAATAGAGATAACACTACTGACCTCACAGAGTCAAGGTGAGGATGATGTATAGCACTCTTTTCTAACTAAACATACCCTCTGCTCAGGTTATGTTAAAAGCTAGAAGATATTTACCCTCTAGGACAACTAGCAATCCAAGAAGTGGTCTGGCCTGCAGGTACTCACTTAAGAAACAATGAAGACCATTAGTCAAGCCAATGGTGGGGGGGCACCACCCAGATTTAGAAAAAAGAGACAGTAAGTCAGTAAAAAAGAGACACACATTCAGGAAAAAAAGAGACACTCAAATGAAGAGCATGCAGGCTTTACGAGCTGTAGATGAGTGTGCCAGCCTGTAGGATCATCTCAGTTTTTGATGGTTTCCTTTCAGTTTTAGTCTTTAGTCCTTCTGACCCTCCTAATAACTCCTAAGCCCCTTTTTTCTTATTTTTCTGTTTTGAGGCAGCGTCTCGCTGTGTTGCCCAGACTAGTCTCGAACTCCTGGCCTCTAGCGATCTTCCTGCCTCAGGCTCCCAAAGTGCTGGGATTACTGGCATGAGCCACCATGCCCAGCCCTAAGACTCTTTCTTAAGAAGTCTGTGGAGTAAGGTGAGGCCCAATTAGGCCAGGTTCAATTGGATAAATTTGGTAAATTATATTATGGAAAGGGACCTCAAGATAAAGATCTACAAAGAGACTTATGGATAACAGCAAAGAGCTGTAAAAGGTGGTTAGCCAGCTGTAAAACATTCACAGTAAACAAAAAGTAGTTAACCATTTGTTGCTAGTTAACTAAGCTTATTTTAAATAAACAAAACACCACAATCTATCAGCTCTTCACAAACCTCTGGAAAGTTTCCTTTGCAGACCCCCCCCCCAAAGACAATTCCTTGGTCCTCTAAACCCTGACACCCCTCTTATAAAAATACCCCTCAGCGGGGTGCGGTGACTCAAGCCTGTAATCCCAGCACTTTGGGAGGCCAAGGTAAGAAGACTGCCTGGGCCCAGGAGTTCGAGACCAGCCTGTTCAACTTGGTGAGACCTCATCTCTACAATAAATAAAAAAAATTAGCCAGGCGTGGTAGTGTGCACCTGTAGTTCCAGCTACCTGGAAGGCTGAGGCAGAAGCATCACCTTAGACCAGCAGGTTGAGGCTGCGGTGGCCATGAGCGTGCCACTGCAGTCCATCCAGGACGACAGAGTGAGACTTCAACTCAAAAAATAAAATTAAATAAAATAAATAAACTGATTTTTTTTAAAAACACCCCTTTAGCCCTCACCTCTTTGCAGACAGCAGACAGCAAACACTCTCTCTGTGCTACTCTGCCTATTGTGCCCTTCATCATGTATCTTCCCTTTAATAAACCTACCTTTCTTAATTCATAAGTTAGTGAATACTTTGACAACTACCCCCCTCAGCCATACCAAGCTCACAGGCGCACATAACAGAGTCCTGAATGAGGCATGTTGTCTTGCAATGGCAAGAGTTGGGCTAAGACAGAGAAGGTGCATATAAAGTTGCCAGCCCAGAGCTTGGCATATAGTAGATCCTTAGCCGGTTATTGTCAACTAATCAGGAGCTACTTAAGATCGAGACAGTGTCTTATTCACCAGGGTTTATCAATATCAATCTGCAAGATATTCACCAAATGTTTGTTGGATAAATGACCAAATGAATGAATTGCTATGTCTGTGCTTCAAAGGAAAAGCATCCAAATGACATTCATCCAGTTATTCACACAACAAATATTTACTGACCATTCATCTGTACCAGACCTTAGGCAAGGTGCTAGGGATACATCCATGAACAAGACAATGTCCTTGCCCTCATGGAACTTAAATCAGACAGGGGAAACAGATGATAAACAAGTGAAAGAATAAATACGTGGTGGCAGGTAAGGAAAATGTTATGACAAAAAATCAAAGCAAGCAGAAAGAGTCATCAGAGGGGCTATTTTTAGAATTTTTCAAAATACCTCTGGTGGATGCTAACTCACTGTGTATGCCTCAGTTTGCCTGTCCTACATTGGGGGTACTATCGGATTGAGTGGTTTGGGAGGACCCTTCGGAGCAAAGTGTTCCCAGTTTCTGTGGTTATGCAAGGCAGTGGCTGGACATTCCATGACCTCTGGAAACTCCAGGCTGTTGTTATCTGGAACTGCATATTTGCATGAAGTGAGGAAGACCAGAGAAGGCTGGCACCATTCTGAGAAAGAGGTCCAACCTTTTAGCTGTTCTGAAAATAGTGATGTGATTACCTGTTATTTACTGGGTATGAGGAGCTACTGGGTAGGGGAATAACTTGAGACTCTTCTGGTGAGACCTCCTTGATCATAAAATAGATAACATTTTGGTGCTAGGTATTATGCTAACCACCATACTCTTAACATTCCTATGATGTTAAGAACTGTAATGATTCCAGTTACAAATGAGAAAACTGAGGCACAGAGAGGTAAAGTGTCTTATTTCAGGTCACACAGCCAAGACTGCAATCTAGATCACTCTGACTTTGAAGACTCTTTTTCTATGTCGCCCAGGCTGGAGTGCAGTGGCATGCTCACGGCCACCACAGCCTCAACCTGGCTGGGCTCAGGCGATCCTTCCACCTCAGCCTTCCAAGTAGTTGGAACTACAAGCTCACACCACCACACTTGGCTAATTTTTTGATTTATTGTAGAGATGAGATCTCGCCAAGTTGCTCAGGCTGGTCTCGAGCCCCTGGGCTCAGGCCATCCTCTCGCCTCCGCCTCACAAAGTGCTGGGATTATAGGCGTGAGCCACCGTGCCCTGCTGAAGACTGTTCACAATCTCTAATATGAGTGAGAAAGGGATGCCTACCCAAAGAGAGGGACAGATGGAATACTAAGCATTTCAGGGGAGGGATAAATGAGAGCTATCAGAAGGCGATGCATTCTAGAAGGCTTCCAGGAGAAGGGGCATCTAAGGACAGGATTGGTGTTTCCAGGTATGTACCCAGCCTTCATTAACTCTGACCTGGGAAGTCTTAGAAAAGGGGGGGGTTTGGTGATGCCTTTTTCCTTTTGTAAATAGTGTTACTTTTGCAAACTGAAGGAACAAATTGTTAAAGAGGAAAACTTCATCAAAACAAGAAATTGTGTGCATGTGAAGGATTCATATTTAATCACTGTATCACTTTGATGTCATTTTACTTAGGATATAGCATAGTTCTGATGACTCTAAAAAAAAAAAGAAAGAAAGAAAAGGGAGACATCTTCACCTCTTTTGTAGGCAGGATCCTTTTGGAGCTCCATGGGAGGCAGCTGCCTATTGGTGCCTTGAATCACTTCTGTTAGCTTGAAAGGAAGCTGGTGGGGAGGATGTAAAGTGTTTGACCAATGACATCCCTCAGACTCACTCCACCTCAGGGTAGAGTATGCAGAAAGGGCAGGGGAACCAACATAGGCAAGTGTGCTACTATATGCCCAGCACTTCCCCTTATTTCATTCTCCTAATTACCTCAAAAGGGAATTATCCCCATTTTATGGGGGAGCAAAGTGACTTGCAAACTTTCCTTCAGTTGACAAATCCAGAAACCAGGATTTTTTTTTGAGTTGGAGTCTCACTCTTGTCACCCAGGCTGGAGTAGAGTGGCAACCTCACAACCACCGCAGCTTCGACTTGCAGGGCTCAGGCGATCCTTCTGCCCCAGCCTTTCAAGTAGCTGGAACTACAGGCGCATGCCATCACGCCCAGCTAATTTTTTGATTTATTGTAGAGACGAGGTCTCACCAAGTTGCCCAGGCTGGTCTCGAAACCTTGGACTTGGGCAATCCTCTCGCTTTGGCCTCCCAAAGTGCTGGGATTACAGGTTTGAGTCACCGCACCCAGCCCTGAAACCAGGATATTAATCAAGAATGTTTTGGCTCTAAACACTGTGGGTTTTGCTTGGTAGGTTGGGTTTTTGTACTTCAACCCCATGTGGGCTAATTTAGTACTACAAACCTTTGACTACTGCATTTTGTTTTCTGGGAGCCAAAGAAGAGCCCAATAGAACTTCTCAAAGAATCTTGGGTTTTGGTTAAATTGTTTTTAACCCTTCAGGGGTCAGGATTTCTTTATGGCTCTAAAAAAAGAATCTGAAGTCAGATACAGAAGCTCATGCCTGCAATCACAGCACTTTGGGAGACTGAGGTGGGAGGATCACTAGAGGTCAGGAGTTTGAGACCAGCCTGGGCAACATAACAAGATCCCAACTCGAAAGGAAGAAACAGAGAGAGAGAAGAGAGGAAACAGAAGAGAGGAGACAGGAGAGAGGAGGGGAGAGAGGAGAGAAAGAAAGAGAAAAAGAAAGAAAGAAAGAGAAAAAGAAAGAATCTGAAGTTTCTTACTCCCAAATAATTTATGTAGTGACACATACCCTACAAGAGTATTGGCCATTCATATACTCCCACCCCAATCCAAGGAGCCCAAGATAAAAACCCATAAATGCACAGATAATTACATTCAAATATGTTTCATGCCTTCAGAGATTTTCAGAATTTGGAGAAGGAGGAATTAATTCCTTAATTCCAGAGGGTTAGGATAGTTTTAGAGACCTTCTACTAACAGTCTAAAGTTGCTGTTTTCAGTCTTTTTCTGCTAGTGTATGCTCTAAATGGTTATTTTAAAACTATGTACTCCCTGGCACATTTTTTAGTTGATAGCTAACATTTTTCCTTTAAAGTTTAAATAGTTACAATGGTTGTAATTTCTGGCATATTATAAATTCATACACTTAAAATGGTTACATCTCTCTTTTAAGTGTATCCAGTTAAATTAAATGCCCTAGCAATTTGATACTCACAACCATCCATTTAAAAAATACATGAACAGACTCTTCTAAGAGTCAGAAATTTTGCATCATTTCTTTTTCTACTTGAACGGAAATTTCCACTCCATGTTCTACCACAAAATTTTATCATGATGTGTTTTTTATGCTTAAGAGGCTTATTGCTGACTCTATCATATTTCTCTGCTTAACAATATAAGTGTAAGTTGAATTATTATTTTACTTTTTTTTTTTTTAGTTGGGGGGGTCTCACTCTGTCGCCCAGGCTGGAATGCAGTGGCATGCTCATGGCCACTGCAGCCTCCACCTGCTGGGCTCAGGCAATCCTTCCACCTCAGCCTACCAAGTAGCTGGAACCATAGGCGTGCACCACCACACCTGGCTAATATTTTGATTTATTGTAGAGACGAGATCTCGCCAAGTTGTCCAGACTGGTCTCAAACCCCTGGGCTCAGGCAATCCTCTCTCCTCTGCCTCCCAAAATGCTGTGATTACAGGCGTGATCCGCCGTGCCCAGCAACTATTATTTTTAAAGGCTAATATAGTAAAGCATTGGAAGTGGAGAAGGAATATTATTACAATTATTGTTCGATTTCTTTTTTTTTTTTTTAGTTGGAGTCTCACTCCATCACCCAGGCTGGAGTGCAGTGACACACTGACAGCCACCGCAGCACTGAGCTACTGGGCTCAGGTGATCCTTCTGCTTCAGTATTCCAAGTAGCTAGAACTACAGCCATGTGCCACCATGCCTGGCTAATTTTTTGATTTCTTGTAGAGATGAGGTCTCGCCAAGTTGCCCAGGCTGGTCTCGAACTCGTGGGCTCAGACAATCCTCTCACCTTGGCCTCCCAAAGTGCTGGGATTATAGGAATGAGCCACCATGCCTGTCCCTGGACTTTTAAAAATTGTAATATATTTACATTGTTTTGTACGATTGAAATCAAACAATATAGCCAGGTGCGGTGGTTCACACCTATAACCCCGGCACTTTGACAGGCCGAGGTGAGAGGATTGCCTGAGACGACGGGTTTGAGATCAGCCTGGGAAACTTGGTGAGACCTCATCTCTACAAGAAATCAAAATATTAGCCAGGCATGTTGGTGCGTGCCTGTAATTTCAGCTACTTGGAAGACTGAGGCGGAGGGATCACCTGAGCCCAGCGGATCAAGGCTGTGATGGCCGTGAGCGTGCCACTGTACTCCAGCCTGGGAGACAGAGTGAGACTCCAATTCAAAAAATTAAATAAAATAAAATAGTCCAACAACAATTTATTTATTTATTTTTTGAGTTAGAGTCTCACTCTGTCGCCCAGACTGGAGTGCAGTGGCCGCTCCCGGCCACCGCAGCCTCGACCTGCTGGGCTCCGGCGATCCTTCTGCCTCAGCCTTCCAAGTAGCCGGAATTACAGGCATGCGCTACCACGCCCGGCTGATTTTTTGATTTATTGTAGAGATGACGTCTCGCTGCCCAGGAGGGTCTCGAACCCGCGGGCTCAGGCAATCCACTCACCTCAGCCTCCCAAAGGTGTGGGATTAATTGGCTGGGTGCAGTGGCTCATGTTTGTAATCTTAGCGCTTTGGAAGGCTGAGGACAGAGGATCGCTTGAGCCCAGGAGTTCCAGACCAGCCTGAGCAACATAGTGACACCTCATCTCTACCAAAAAAAAACCCACAAAAAATTAGTCAGCTGTGGTGGTGCATGCCTGTAGTCCTGTAGCTGATACAGGAGGATTGCTTGAACCCAGGAGTTGGAGGCTGTGGTGAGCTATGATCATACCACTGCACTCTAGCCTGGTCAAAAAGTGAGATCCTGACTCAAATACAAACATACATAGCTTTGTTGAAGTAGAATGACATAAAATAAACTACACATATTTAAAATATATAATTTGATATAAGTATGTGCTTGTGAAATCAGTCCTATAAACCTTGACAAATAATTATTAAACAGAAAAAGTAAAATTGTGTTAGAAATTCCCATCTTAATGAGGTGAATGGAGCA
Organism: Carlito syrichta; assembly: GCF_000164805.1. Classification (NCBI taxonomy): domain Eukaryota; kingdom Metazoa; phylum Chordata; class Mammalia; order Primates; family Tarsiidae; genus Carlito; species Carlito syrichta. Next base: position 106,851 of record NW_007247133.1, read on the forward strand.
ATTTTTTCTCTGCAGTTCACTTCAACCTGGATGAATAATGCTTGGGTTAGAATGAAATAAGTTTTAGGAATAATTTTGTTTCTATTTTTAATTTTTTTATAACTGTCAAGTGGTGTGTCAAACCAGCTTTTCTTGATTCACAAGTCGATTTTTAGGAATTTTGTGAGTTGATTGTGAAACATAACTATTACAAAAAATCAAATTATATAAATGTATAATTAAATAAATTATATTAAAAACAAAAGAAGTACTCAAAACTCATAACTTCCTAATTATCTCACTACATTAAAAATATTTTATTAATATTATTTATGCCTATTATATCTGTGTGGTAGAAATATTCCTCATCTCCTCCCAACTCCATGTTTAGTGACATCTCATTGGCAGCTTGAAATCAGCCATGGTGGCCAGATGTGGTGGCTTATGTCTGTAATCCCAGCACTTTGGGAATTGGAGGCAAGAGGATTTCCTGAGCCTAGGATTGCCTGATTTGGGACCAGCCTGAGAAACTTGGTGAGACCTCATTACTATTAAAAATCAAAAAATTACTTGGACGTGGTGGTGCATGCCTGTAGTTCCAGACACTTGGAAAGCTTAGGCAGAAGGATAACTGAGCCCAGCAGGTTGAGGTTGCAGTGGCTGTGAACATGACACTATACACTCCAGCCTGGGTGACAGAGTGAGAATTGATTAAAAAAAAGAAAGAAAGAAAGAAATCAACCATGGTGGGAGTATTTACACCATAGTAACTGGCAAATGGTACAAATTGCACTCCCTGCATCTCCCAGCCCATTGTCAAACATTTACCAGCACATCACTGGTTATAAGTGATGGAAACCTTCACGTAAAGAAGTTGGTAGGAACCGAAGGAGTTTGGCTATAGCAATGTGATGACAGATAACTAAGATCACACAGTGATCTATCATCAAAAATTATTTTTAACGATCTCTCTACTGACAACTAAATTTGGCCCTCCTTTGATTCTGTGGAAAGCAAAGATTGCAAACCACTTGACTTGCAAAAGGGTTTCTTACTCTGGCATGAGATTCACTCATATTCTCCGTTTCTTTCCAAATCCTAGCAAAGCCTATTAAGAATCACTGAAAATAATTGCTTACCTTTAAATCTGTGAGAAAAATATGGTCAGTTTTTGAAGCTTGCTTTACTGTCAAGACTCTCTGCCTCAAGAGACTTATTCTTTGATAGTAATCAAGGCGTGAAAGAGGGGAAGTCACTCTCAACTCTTCACTCCACAAAGTGTATGAATTCATGATATGCAACAGAGGCCCAAATACCCTAATTCTAAAGCCATGTCACACCCTTAGAAAGATGTATGGCCAGGCTTGGTGGCTCAGTCTGTAATCCCAGCACTTTGGGGAGGCCCAGGTGAGTGGATTGCCTGAGCCTGAGGGTTCGAGACCAGCCTGGGCAAATTGGCAAGCCCTCGTCTCTACAATAAATAAAAAATTAGCTGGGTATGGTAGTGCGCGCCTGTAGTTTGGTTACTTGGAAGGCTGAGGTGGAAGGATTGCCAGAGCCCAGCAGGTAGAGGCTGGGATGGCCATGAGCGTGCCACTGTCCTCCAGCCTGGGTGACAGAGTGAGACTCCAACACAAAAATAAAAAAAAGAAAAAGATTTATGTATAAGTCAAAGAAAGATAGGGCTAGGCACATTTTGAACTTCGATTGATAGAAGCATGCCTCCCCTTTGCCTCAATAATTCTAATGGTGACCGTGCTTGGAGGCCCAGTGAATTTTACTATCTCAGCATGCCTACCCCACCCCCATCTCCCAGCACTGTTAGGAAGATATGTGGTGTGAAGGACACACAACTTTCTTTTATAAAGGGTGGAAGCTGACCCGAGAATGGAGATAAACTTGCAGACCAGTTCTCAGACCAGATTTTTTAGGAAGTTCAAAATCTGGAAAATGAATTCCTTAAAACAGAGGACAGGCACCTTGAGACCAAAATTGGCTGCCCATCGCGTGTTTTTGTTCAGCCCACTGCTAAGAATGATTTTAACATTTTTAAATGGTTGGGAAAACGTCAAAAAACTATTTCGCGGCACGTGAAAACTGTATGAAATCCAAATTTCAGTGTCCATAAATAACGTTTTATTAGGACACTGGTATGCTTATTGAGCTAGGACGCTCGGGTTTGAATAGTTGCGTCAGAGATCGCGAAAGTATTTAGGCCTTTACAGACAGTTTTTTCTTTCTTTCTTTTCTTGCTTGTTTTCTTTTTGGAGTTGGAGTCTCACTCAGTCGCTGCAGAAAGTCTTCTGGCCCCTGCCTTCAAACTACCTGCCTTCACGACCCTGTTGAAAATTCTTCCGTACTCTCAGAGGGGAGCGCAGTCGGTTTGAAGACTTGTCTAAACTGAAGACCCTGGACAAGTCCTTCCGGTCCCTGGGCCTCAGTTTCCCTGCCTATGGAACGGGGTCCGACGCAGTGGTCTCTGGGCGTCTGCCTAGCAGTACATCAAATAAGTAAAGGAGGCCGGAGGTGCTGGAGGATAGGACTAGGGGTGGACTGGGAGCGGGCGGGCGCGCGGGCCAGGTCCCTTGGGGTTTCCAGCGCTGCGGGCGGGCGCAGCGCCCCACAGGCCCAGCTTTCTTGGGGGAAT
>NW_007247133.1:109522-133989 GCF_000164805.1 Carlito syrichta
CCCGCGCGCTCTTTCCCGGTCGCATTGCCATGGCCCCTGCTCGCCTGCTCGCGCTGCTGCTGCTCTTCGTAGGCGTCCCCGCCGCCGCTGCGGAGTCGGTAGGTGCTTGGAGCTCCCGGCGCGGGGCAGACCGGTGGCTCCTTTGTTCCTGGGAGCTCGGGATGGGAGATGAGGGGACCATAGGTCTGCGCCGCCCCCAGCTGGACGCCGAGGCCTGGGAAACTTTCTTGGAAACTTTGCTCTGGGGTCACTGGGAGGCTCCGGGTTGGCTCCTCCGCGCGTCGTGCGCCCTAGCCTGTTGCTCTTCCCGCCTCCCTTGGCCTCACCTCAGCCGCGGGCAACGGGCTCAAACGTGACTAGCCGGTGTCACCTCTTTTACCCTCACACCCTCAACCCTTCCCTGGTAATCTTGGGGCAGGCTTAGAGCGCCGCATCCCCCTCCTCGCCCGCAGGGCTCTCAGAGTGGGCAGCTCTAGAATTCGAGCTGGCCTGGGGATGGGGGCGGCTGCGTGTACTCGGAAGGGGGAGGGGTTAGGTTGTGCGGGGCCCTCCCTCACACACCGAGGAGAACTGACCTCAGTGCTGGCCCCAACCCTGCCATTGACTTGTGACTTAGGGCAAGGCCCTGCCCCTTCTCAGTCTCTTTCCTCGTATGCACAAGGGTCTGGCAGAGTGGGGTAGGAGGTGACTGCTGCTTCTTTAGGGTTCCTGTAAAGTTGGGGATTCTGATCTTTCAAGGGCAGAGGGGAGGAATGGTTTAGGCTGAGTACTTGGTCAGGAGTTGCATCTCTGCTTTTTGCAAAAAAAAAGAAAAGAAAAGAAAAATTTCATTTTCGTTGAACTGCAGATGGGAAATTTGAAGTGCCCACCTGGAGTGGGATGAAGGGGGCTGGGGAAAAAAGGCCTCTGTGAGCCCAGGGAAACCCTTTCTTCTCACTGTCCACCGGTCCAGGTAGTAGTTCACACAGCTCTAGACCAGCAGAAGCTCCATCTATCCCTGCAGCCAGCTGGGGAGGAGGCAGACATTTGGAATTTGGGGGCATGGGCGTTGCTGGGAAAGGCAGTCTGTCCCCCCAAGAGCCTGCCTTTGTTCCCTTTATCCCCTATTTTCAGGAGGAGTGAGTTCCTGGAGTTTAATCATTAATGCTAATTCCTTTGAAAGCCCTGGGGCTCCCATTCCTCTGAATTTACTTAAGGGAAAGTTGAATCTACCTGCAGGCTCTTTTTTGAGGCGTGAATGAGACCCTGAGCAATTACTTACCTGCACAATTCCAGATATGCAGTGATGGTAGCAAACATTTAGCTTTTCTGCAGTACTATTTTAATAGCTTTCTAATAGCTTTGTCAAAATAGCTTGATTCCAACAACAACTCTACTGTTGGCTGTTCTTAATCTGGTCCTAAGGCTAGAGAGGTTAAGTAATTTGTCCAGGGTCACACAGCTAATAAGGGGCTGAGTCAGATTCAAATTTTGGCAGACAGGCTTCCAAGTTGATGCTTTTATCTTCTAGTCTTTATACTACTCTGAGTGTCCCATCCTTCATAACTCATGACTGGTTTAGATTTTGTTGAGATTTTCGGCTGGAAAGAATTCTGAGGTGGAAGGAAACAGAAGCCCAGAGTGAGGTGATGAGTTCCCCAAACCAAGGGCCTAAAATTAGTGGCTAAGGACCCGAGCCTTCTGCTTCTCTGGTGCAGTGCTCTAAACTAGGCCCTGAAGGATGTGTTGGGGGTCAAGCAGTTTGGCAGGAGGGGGTGGGGTTCTGAAGGAACACCGCCTGGGCAGTGTAGGGATAAAGAGGAAAAGACGCAGGAGGTTGCTGAGGTCACCACAAGGACAGTCACATGCCAGTTTCATCTCAGGGGCTGCTGAGCCTGCAGGTGCTTCAGGGTGAGGAGCAGACAGCTGTGTCCCAGGGGCAGTCAGAAGGCTATGGTTTGGGGGAGGGAGCTGTGTCAGTCCTGCATAGGATGATCCATCAGCTGGGGAAGACTTCAGCCCTGGGCAGCTGCTTTCTGAGGCAGGTGTCAATATCTCATCTGACCTTAACTCTCTCCTTCCTGGCTAATGCCACAGACCTCCTGCCTCTATGCACAGGGCTTACCCCCCTCCCCTTTTTTTGAGTCAGAGTCTCACTCTGTCATCCAGGCTGGAGTGCAGGGGCATGTTCACAGCCACCGCAACCTCGACCTGCAGGGCTCAGACCATCCTTCTGCCTCAGCCTTCCAAGTAGCTGGAGCCACAGGCGAGTGCCACCACACCTAGCTAGGGTTTACCCTTTTGATCACCCCTCCCTCCTCCCTAGGTCGTGCCTGGAAAAATCAGATGTAATCACAGTTGACTTAGACCGAAGAGATGATCTGGTCTGTCCTTTTCTTTTTGCAGGTGAAGAAACATGAGGCCCAGGGAGAAGGGTTTGCTAATAGCAGTTATCTTTAGAGTGCTTTCCATATGCCAGATCTGGTGCATTTTATTCTCACAAAAAACATAGCATGTGCCAGGCACAGTGGCTCACGCAAGAAGATTGCCTGAGCCCACAGGTTTGAGACCAGCCTGTGTAACTTGGCAAGACCTCGTCACTACAATAAATCAAAAAAATTAGCTGGGCATGGTGGTACGCGCCTGTAGTTCCAGCTACTTGGAAGTCTGAAGTGGAAGGATTGCCTGAGCCCAGCAGGTCGAGGCTGAGGTGTCCATGAGCATGCCACTGCACTCCAGCCTGGGCAACAGAGTGAGAGTGAGATGTGAGAGGTAAAATGTTACTACTTTGGGTAGCAGAGAGTATCCAGGATAAAGGAATCTCTGACTAGTAGCCCCCTCTCCTTGAGTGGTGTCCCCTCCCACCCCTAGTGCCGCAGGTTTTGGGAAGAGAACTAGGCTGAGTACCCAGCTGCCCTCTCCTCTGTTTGGCTGGGCTTGCCATCCTAAACCTGTTCTTCCTGTCCAGCTGGGAGCATTCCCTGATCTGCCTTCCTGCCGCTCCCTCTCTGGCCAATTAAAGGCGGCCTTGTTTTGGGAGCTCCCCTCCCCACAAGGTGTTGCTGCCCAGGGGCACAGCCCACTGACTTGGCACCAGGCCCAGACAGTTCTGGGGAAGTGTCCCCCACCCTTCAAGTGTACTTCAGCTTAAGGATATTTCTGGTCTGTTTGAGAATTCTCTTAATTACACAAAAGTGGGGGTGGGGATGGAAGCCTAAGGGGTTCTAGGACTCTAAAGCTCTTTCCAGTGAGAGTTGTTGGAACTTCTTGAAGCCCAGAGAGTTACCAAACACCAGGAAAATATCTGGGCCATGCTTTGGAAGGCTCTGTGAGGTTGGGAGAAGGTCCCTTTCCCTCTGGGCTAACATCTCTCATTTGTAAAGTGAGAGTTTGAGCAGAATGGCCTCTGGAGTCCTTTCCAGTTCTGAATTTGATTAATAATTAAGTATCTGCTATTCAGAAGGGGCTGTGGAAACCGTGATGACATCCAAGGCATTCCCTTTCTTGAAGAAACATATGGTTCATGAGGGAATTAATATATTCCACCAAATTCTGAATTCTTCTCCACCACCCCCTAACACACACCGGGGGGAGGAACTCTGGTATTTGTTTTTATGAAATACCTGTTCCCTAGTTAGTACTCAGGAAATGCTTGTATGGATGGATAAATTCCTACATGTAACTTCATTCTAAAAGGTGCATTAAATTTATTTATTGCTAGTATGATTATCTCCCAGTGATACTGGGAGGTAGATACTATTATCTCTATTTTTACGGAAGACTGATGCTCAGAGAAATGTAGTGGCTTCCCAAGGTCAGAACCAGGTCTACTGATAAGGTAAGGTATCTGATTTGAGCATCTTTCGAGAATATTCCAGATAAGGAAATTTGCTGGGCTTGAAGGTAGATACCTTGGGTCCTACTTCGGCATTGCCAGGTGATCCTGAGCAAACATGCCTTGCCCCTGGGTTTCAGTGTCCCCAGGTTTAAAATGAGGAGGTTAGCTTTTTAAGACCTGTCCTCAGAGCCCATTGATGAGGGAGAGGACCTTTCTTGGCGACCTTGGAAAAAATCTAAATAAGTCCCAGTCTCAGAAGAGAAATGGGGGTTGGGGGTGGAAAGTGGGGGGACATTCAGCTCCTGCCATCCTCAGCTCCTAGAAACAGAGGGCTTTTCCAAGGACTTTGAGTGCTGAGCTGGTTTGAATGAGGAGCCGGGGAACTCAGGCTGGGCTTTCAGCCCCAAGCTCCCTTTTGGGAGGAATTGGCTCCTAGCTGTCCTGAAGGGTGAGTGTGAGTTCCAAATGAATGCTTAAAATTGGGGGAAGGGGCTGGACAGGGAGCCGTGAGTCACAGCAGGCTAGTGTAGACTGCCTGAGTCACCCATTTCCTTTCAACCTCTTGGCTAATAGGATAGCTCTGTGGTGGGGGTGTTGGAACAGGATCGGAAGAGTTTTACCTTGTCCTTTACAAGTCAGTGTCTCAGTGTTTGGAGCCTTGAGGGGACATACAGGAAAAACTTGTACTAGGCCACAAGTGTTTACAGCTCCTTGCCTGTGTGTGGACTTTGACACTGCATAGAGTGCAGATGGTACTTTTGCCCTCCTCCACCCCCTAAAGCAAAACTGAGGCTGCATCTGGCGTGAGTGCATAGAACATAACTGGCCCAGTTGAGATTTGATTAGGCCCCAGGATTTTCTGCTTCCTGGACCTGGCAGGAGGGCTTTGAAACATGGGTTTGGTATTAGGCAGACTTACCTCCAGAGGTGTTAAGTGTCTATCTCTTACTAGGTATTGACTCTGGGTGTGCACCTCAACCTCTCTGAGCCCCAGCTTCCTGTTAAAAAGATCGTGGCAGGCCGAGCACAGTGGCTCAGCCTATAATCCCAGCACCTTGGAAGGCTGAGGTGAAAGGATTGCCTGAGTCCAGGGGTTCGAGACCAGCCTGGGTAACTTGGTGAGACCTTGTCTCTATAATCAATCAAAAAAATAAGCTGGGCATGGTAGCGTGTGCCTGTAGTTCCAGCTACTTGGAAGGCAGGTTGAGGCTATGGTGGCTGTGAGCATGCCATTGCACTCCAGCCTGGGCCACAGAGTGAGACTCTGTCTCAAAAAAAAAGATCCTGGCATCCTTGTGACAGGGCTTAAAGGAGATGACAATACTGCAGATAAAGGCAACTTGATGCCAGGTGGTTCTATCCCTTTACGCATTAAAAGCCCAGGTCTCCTGGAAAGCTTTCTCCCCTCTCCCATACCTACCCCCATAGCTGGGAGCTGGAAAGGGAGAGGTCTAGGGTGGGGCCCATGGAGCCCAAATCTCCTATTTGTTTATCTTAGAAGTGGGCTGTTTGCTAATTATCGGATGGGTTTATATTTAAACAAGAACCAGTTCCTGGCAGCCCCACCTCTCCTACTGGGATCTCCAGGAGCCCCATGCTGAGCAGATTGCAGCTTGGAGGGAGGGGAGCAGGGGCTCTGCCAAGGGCACTGGACCACTCTGGACACTGGCCAGGACCCAGGGTCACCCTCCTGTGTTGGAGGGGCAGAGTTTCTAGTCTTAAGGAGTCTGAGTGGCTGTAAATAGCACTCTGGGCTTTGGTGGGTGGGTGGGTATGTGTGGACAGAAAAGGTACAGTGCTCTGAAAAACCAGTTTGTCATATGTTTTCATTACGTGGTGCCCTAGAGAGGGAGGAGATCATATATGTCAACAGTTGGGGTCTGCTTTAACCCTAGGAGAATAAGAAGTCTGATTTCTTGGACTAGTTTGTCATTAACTCACTGGTGACCTTTGGGCGCATTCCTGCACCTCATGGGCCTCTCTGGCCCTGTCTGCTGGAGGCTGGGTGACCGGAAAGTGGGTACGTTTCATAGCCAGACAACTCAAGTCCCTGTCCCAGCTCTGCTGCTCACTCAGGGACAGAAACAATTAGTTAATAAGTCACTTTGTTTATGTGAACCCCAGTGTCTTCTATAAAACACCCATGTCACTCAAGAATCATAATCAGTGTTTGGCAAACTTGTAAAGTGCTGGCTTTAGTTTATTATTAGTAGCTAGACAAGGGTTCTTAACCTGGCAGGAGGTTGGCTTCAGGTAGGTGGTGTCTGTGCACATGTTGAAAACGTAAACTGGTGGTTTTAGTTCTTGGGGTTCAGACATTTATCCTTTTCAGAGGGCTCCAGAACTCCCCAAAGGATCACTCTGATCTTAGCAGTTATTTCCAGCGTTGACCTTCTACAAGTATCACTCCCCCCTCCTAGCTCCCCCCTCAACTTTCACACCGCAGTTTCTCCCCACCCCACTTATTCAGTGCCCCATCCTTTCACCCTGCATCTCCCCCCTCCCCCACCCTTCGCTGGGCTGCTCTAGTTTTCTCTGGCATGGGAGAAGAGGCTGCTAGTCAGGTGACACCTGGGTAATGGAAAGGGGAGGCAGGGAAAGGCTGGTATGTGTGGAAACAGTGACTTGGTAAAGCCCAGCAGTTGGTGGCCAGGCCTGTGGGGACTGGCTGTACCACTCAAACCCCTGGGCATGGGGGACAAGGAAGGCGAATGATAGGCCTGGTCACCCAGAGTGGAGCCACTCCTTGCCTTGGGGGAAGCCCGACCCAGAGACATCTGTGGGACAGACTGACCCGGTCTGGAGCAGTGGCTTCCCCGGGTGGCAGGGGAGGCTGGGAAGGGGCAGGAAGCCAGCACCCAGGGCTGATCTAATCAACTGAGACAAGGCTGCCGCGTAGGCTCTCTGCGCTGAGAACACAGGAGGTTTGTTTATGTCCCGAGAGCCTCCTCAGCCCATGGATCCAGCAGGGATTTCGGATCTGCTGCCTAGATTACAAGCCCCAGCTTCAATGCACCTCTGTCTCTGAAGCCCTGAGGGAGCCAGCCCCCTCCCAGCTGTCTCCACCGGTAATCGGAGCAATGCCCAGCTTGGTTACCAGGCCTCAGGACAGAGGGAGGCTTGTCTTTTTGGGACCTGCCTTTTACAGATAGGGAAACTGAGGTTCAGAGAGGGGATCACCCAAGATTCCCGAGGAATTAGTGACAAGGGTGCTCAATTGGCTCCTGGCAGGGAGGTGTCCAGAGGCTCCAGAACCCTTCCCTCTTTTCTAGTTGGCACCCCAGGATCCTGGAGTTCTTGCTGTGAGAATCGGCTGCCCTGAGGGTTAGTGAAAAGCTGGTTGCTGGCAGTGCCAGGCCTGACTCTCTCCAGAGTGATTGTGTTCAGAGTAACCTGACCTTGAAGGTGACATTTGAACCCTCACTCCACCCCCACCCCCAGGCCTGGCTTAACCATTCAGGTACCAGAGCACAAGACCATGACTTGGTGTGTGGTTTCTTTTTACCTTTTCAATATTTTTCTGTCCCCAAGGCAAGTCAGGAAATACCCTAAGGATCCAGGTCCCCAAGTAAAATATCAGATGTTTCTGGTCACTGCTATTTGCTCTTTTTTGGGAAAATATAAAATGGCCTTTCCTCTGCCTCTATCTGCTTAGGGCAGGCTCTCAAGACTGTGTGACCTTGGGCAGGTTTCTGCCCATCTCTGGGCCTTTTTTTTTTTTGCACAATCTGAAGGAACCTAATTGTTGAAAAGTCTCTGGACTCAGAAGCCAAATTATAACCCAGTATAGTTATGTTCCTTTATAGTTTCCAAAGCACTTCCCAATACCAGCTTCTTCCCAGCAACAGAACTGCCTCTGCAAGTTTTCCCTGGTCTGGGGCTCTTTGAACACTAATCCCCTTAGCCAGAAGGAAGGCAGGTGGGGGTTAATAATAGCCACTACTCATTGAGCACCTGCTGTGTACCAGGCCACATGCTGGGTCCCTTGCACACACTAATGCATTTCACTTAATCCCCATCACCCTGCAAGGTGCTAACAGCCCTGGTTACAAAAGGGGAAACTGAGGATTTAAAAGATAAAATAAACTTTCGAGCTCATATAGTTAGGAAGTGGCAGGACTCCATTCACTTGTGGATCTACCTCCCTTCACAACCACTCTGGGTGATGGAGTCCCAATTGTAGACTCCAGGATTTACCCATTCTGGGGATTGTCTGACCCTTCACAAGGGGATAGGGAGGACAGATTGCCAGTTCACCCTGCTGGGGATCTCCTGCCAGAGTCACTCTGGTGAGTCCAACAGATAGAGCTCAGGGTACTCGCCCTCTCCTTTCTCCCCTGTTTGACTTGCCCAGTTATTACCCTTCTGGACTCTCCTGAAAGAAGGGTCAAGTGTGTCCCTGACCCCACCTCCACTGGGGAGAAGTCAGAGGTGGAAGGCTCTCATTAGTTCGCAGTTAACCAAGCCCTGACCTTGAACTCCTCCCTGGTGCCCCAGCCAAGTTTCTGTTCCCTTGTTTAAGCCATATCACTTTCACCTTTGTTTACTCCTAGGCAGGCGAAGGGGTGCCCTGGAGCTCTGGACCCGGCAGTATGTTGTGGAGAGGTGGAGTGGGCGGCAGTGAGAAGCCTGGTTGTAGTTAGGACATGGTCTTGAGAAAGATCTGGGTTGGAACCCCCAGCTCTGTTGCTTTCTAGCTGTGTGACTTTGGATGAGTGACTCAGCTGAACTTTAGTTTCCTCATCTGCAAAATGGGTAGAACACTTTATAATGAGCACACATAGAGAAAGTACACGGTATGGTGGCTCGCATGTAGTGGATAAGCCTGTTAGTCACCCATGTTTTTCCTTGGATGACAGAAGCCTTAGGACTCTGGAATAGGGTTGGTGACCTCTTCTTGCTTCATGCCTGCAACCTAAGGACTAGATGAGTGTAATTGTAATAACAGCTGCTGCCTGTGGGTTTGCTTAAGACCCTTAGGGGTAGTTGAGACCCTTAAAGGAGTCCAGCCTGGGAGCCAGGGGACCTAGGTTCTAAGGCCAACTCTGGTGGCAGCTGCTTGGGAGACCTTGGCAACGTCCTTCATCTTCTCATCTGTTTGCTACGTTATCAAATGAGACGGTTGGGCTTGGTGGCCTCAGATACCCTCTGTTTGCAGGTGTTACTCCCTACAGAACAAAAGAGCCTATCTTCTTTTCTTTTTCCTGGATAGTCTAGGGAGGAACCCAGGATCTCTAATCCCCCAGGAACCAATTCCAGGTCCTCACCACCATCAGGCCAGCAAAGTCTGTGGGACTCTGCCTTTTTTAGTTGATAATTTCCATTGTGTATCTGTGAAAGGGACAAAGATGCAGGGAGACCTAAGGGCCCAGAAAGGGTGCCTGTACATGCACACACATGAACACACATGCCTGGGCAGGGGTGGGGTGAGCCGAGGAAAACAGACCACATCCTTAGCCAGAAGCAGGGTGGGGTCCTTCTGGTCAGGGCTGGGCCAGGCTGCTGGGTGGCCTGGTTCTTCAAAGCCATCCCAGACTGAATGGGCCTTGTCTGAAAGGAGGGTGGGGGAGGGGAGGGCTTTTGGTGCCTTCCCAACCTTTACACAAAAGGGTGATTGCCCACAATCCCCTGGGACTTGGCCCAGTCTTGCTGGCCTGATCCTAAAGGGCTCCTGCCCACTTGGGAGCTTCCCTCTTGTCAGAGGCCGTGGAGTGGAGAAGGGATAAGAAGAGGGCAACTGGTGACTGGGTGTACTGGCAATCACTGTCTTCCCTATTCCCTTCTGAAGGGTCAGACATTCCCCAGAATGGGCAAATCCTGGATGACTTAATTCTCCGTATCTTTCCATCAGCACTGGGAGCTGGAAGAAGTCATAGCTTATTCCCAACTCCTTGACTAGGGTGGCTTTGAAACATTTCCTGGGTTCATCTAAAGCAGCCTTTGAAGATTCCATCCTTTCAGAGCTCTGAGTCTAATCCTGGCAGTGCTATGGGTCCCCAGTGTGACCTTAGACTAGTTATTTATCTTTCCTGGGAACTCACTATAAAAATGAAGAGTAGCTGGGCTCGGAGGCTCAGCCTGTAATCCCAGCGCTTTGGGAGGCTGAGGTGAGTGGATTGCCTGAGCCCGCGGGTTTGAGACCCGCCTGGGCAACTAGGCGAGACCCCGTCTCTACAATAAATTAAAAAAAAAATTAGCCGGGTGTGGTAGCGCGTGCCTGTAATTCTGGCTTCTTGGAAGGCTGGGGTGGAAGGATCCCCGGAGCCCAGCATGCGAGGCTGCGGTGGCCGGGAGCGGCCACTGCACTCCAGTCTGAGCGACAGAGTGAGACTCCAACTCAAAAAAAAAAAAAAAAAAAAGAAGAAGAGTTAGGGATAACCAGGTACTGCAAAGAGGGCTGAACTGGGAATGAATCTTGGTTTCAGCCTTCATGTTGCTACTGACTTGGCCTCGAGGTCTTCACACCCCACCTCCTCTGTTAGTCTTCATTTCTCTAATGGAAAACAGAGGTAATTACTAATGGCCAATCAGCGTGAATCCCCTGGGTTGTTTTGAAACACTCCTTAGCACTTTCACACACTAAAAGGCAGGCTGGGTGATAAACAACATTCTATGGCTCCTGGGGACCCGTAGCACTGGAAAGAGGTCTCTCATGTGCTGGAACCCCAGCTCCTCATGTGACAGTGGGAAGAGGTCTCTTATGTGCTGGAACCCCAGCTCCTGTTTTAAAAACTGTGAACTCTGATTCCCCACAGCCTGTCTCCTCAGGTCACGTCAACAAGTGGCAACCTACCTCCTTCTTTCCCAGCTTGATTTGACCCCTACTTAACTGGGCTCCCTTTGAACCTGGGGTAGGCTGGCAGCCCTATGTACATGTGTGTTCATACATGTGTTTATGTGTATGTGGTTAAAAGCCCAGGAGACTCATACCTGGATTCTTATCCAGTGTGTCCACTTTCTGCCTGTGTGGCCTTGAACAAGTGATGCTACCTTTCTGAGCCCTTGTTTCCAACTCAGCCAGACCGGGCTATTCAAAGGACCTACGACATGCTGTGTGCTTAGTTAAGGCCTGTAAGGAGCCCTGGAGGTCTTGCTGTTCAGATTTTGGGCCCAGGGAATTTGCAGCATGAGATGGGAGTAGGAGCACAGCCTCGCCCTAGGTTTCGGCACTTGCGCAACCACAGAGGAACCTTCCTCCAGCTCTGCCAAACCAAAGCCACAGGCACGGGCTGTGTGCTGTGTGCGGGGGCTGGAATTCCAGCGCGGCAGCTCAACAGCTCCTGATTCCCGAGTCATGAAGTCATCCCTAAACGGGGCTTAACTCCCCTGTGTACTGAACATTCCGCAGAGATTTCCCCGCCTGGGGGTGGTGGAGGAGTGATGGCCGCCCACTGCCTTCCTCTCAGCCTGACCCTGCTCCCTTCTGGAAATCCAGCATCCTGCCTCTATGGGGGTGAAAGAGAGGGCATGAGAGGCACGAGAGGGTCATGTTCTGCCCGCCTCTCCCCAGAAGCCCCAGTGGGGGAGTACAGGAACCTGCCTCAGAAGCAGCTTTCCTGGGCCTCTCCTGCTTTGTCTTAGGGAGGATGTTCCTCCTCAGACACCCTGCTATGTCACTGGCAGTCTCAGCTGGGTGACGGACAGCCTGAGGTGTCAGAAACGGTCCTGCTCTCTTTCCACTCCAAGCTATGTGGCTAATTCACTGTGTGACCTTGGGCAAGTCACTGCCCTGTTCTGGGCTTGACTTCTGTGGAAGGGGAGAACAGGAGCTCCCTGGGTTTCTAGCTATGTATAGTCTGTGGTTCTAAGCAGCCCCCAGTTCCTGCAGTTATGTGGTCTGTATATGAGATGTCTTTCAGAGTAAGGGCAAGATGTACCGAAATTAATTAATTCCAACTTGAAGCTGGGAGCTGTGGCTCACACCTGTAATCCCAGCACTTTGGGAGACTGAGGCGAGGGGATTGCCTGAGCTCAGGGGTTCGAGACCAGCCTAGGCAACATGGCGAGACATTGTCTACAGTAAATTAAAAAAAAAAAATTAGCTGGGCGTGGTGACACACGCCTGTGGTTCTAACTACTTGGAAGACTAGGCAGAAGGATTGCCTGAGCCCAGCAAGTCGAGGCTGTGGTGGCTGTGAGCGTGCCATTGCTCTCCAGCCTGGGCAACAGAGTGAGACTCCAACACATGTACAAAAAGTCCAACTCTCTTCTGACAAATAGTAGGAAGTTTAATGTCTGAGCTAATTAATGAAATAATGAACCTTGCTTAGGGCTGCTGTTCTGTGGCCAGAGAGAAACTTGAGCACAGAGGCTGGAAGAAGGGTGGTGGGCACCCAAATGCTTACTGTGCTCTTGCGGAAGTTTTGCTTCCCTCTCCATATAGTGATAGGTTGGGAGTGGAGTAACTATGCTGTAGGCCCTGGGAAAGTTCTTTTTTGCCTCCCCAGACTTTTTTTTTTTTCGCTTTTGAGTCTCACCAAGTTGCCCAGGCTGGTCTCGAACTCCTGAGCTCAGGCAATCCTCTCGCTTCGGCCTCCCAAAGTGCTGGGATTACAGGCTTGAGTCACCACTTCCGGCTGCCTCCCTAGACTTTGATACTTTCTTTCTGAAAGCTGCTTGTCAGGGATGGACCCAAGACTGCTGTGACCATCTGGATTTCCATGGGTACTGCATTGGATGGTTTGTGAGGGCAGCGACTGCCCTGCATGGTACATCTGCATCTGTGGAAGATGCTTGGGACACAAGACTGAATCCAGGAGTGCACTCTTGAGTCTCCTGGTCTGGGCAGCGCCCTGACCTGAGGCTGCCTTGGTGTGTTGATGAGCCAGCCCTGTTTGTCCCAGCCCAGTCTGACTCAGCTGGGAAAGGTGTCCCGGACTGGACAAAATCAGAGCCAGCAGCCCACTCCCTACCCTGTGTGAGTCAGCCACCACTGCATCATAGAACACTGGAGTCCAGCATCCTGGGGCCTGTGTGCACGGGGATTGCTGGCCCTGAAGTCAGGCAGCACTGTGTGCAGTTCTTACTTTTCCATCTGCCAGTCGTGTCACATAAGAAAATGATTTCCTCACTTGGAAAATAAGTTAATTAAGATGCCTTCAGAGTTATTAAGAACAGTACCAGGCACATAACAAGTGCTCAGTAAATGGTACCTCATAATGTTAATCATTTGATCATTACCACATTTACTGTTTTGTTTTTAGTTTTTTGTTTTTGAGTCAGAATCTTACTCTGTCACTCAAGCTGGAGTGCAGTGGCCACCCCAGCATCGATCTGCTGGCCTTCGGCTATCCTTCTGCCTCAGTTTTCCAAGTAGCTGGAACTACAGGCACATGCTACCACGCCCAGCTAATTTTTTAAAAAATATATGAGGTTTCACCAAGTTGCCGAGGCTGGTCTCGAACCCCTGGGCTGGGGCAATCCTCTTACCTCGGCTTCCCAAAGTGCTGGGATTACAGGCTTGAGCCACTGCACCCGGCCTCACATTTACTGGTTTTTTTTTTTGAGTTGGAGTCTCACTCTGTCGCCCAGACTGGAGTGCAGTGGAACGCTCCCGGCCACTGCAACCTTGACTGCTGGACTCCGGTGATCCTTCTGCCTCAGCCTTCCAAGTAGCTGGAACTACAGGCGCGCACTACCACGCCCAGCTAATTTTTTTTTTGATTTATTGTAGATGAGGTATCGCCAAGTTGCCCGGGTGGGTCTCAAATCCTCAGGCTCAGGCAATCCATTCACCTCAGCTTCCCAAAGCGCAAGATTATAGGCTGAGCCACTGAACCTGGCTACATTTACTGTTTTTATTTGTCCAAATGGAAAAGACATTTCCCTAAGGATACACAGAGTTGGGGGCAGAATGGAATCCAGAACCTAGGTCTCCAGATCCTGGCTTGGTTCCCTTCTACTGCTTGAATGCTCACTTCACTGGCTTTCAGGCTCTGGGTGTAGTAGAATACTAGGGATGTTGGTTGATGTGTCTCCTTTCTTCATCCTAGATCCGAGAGACGGAGGTCATCGACCCTCAGGACCTCCTAGAAGGCCGATACTTCTCCGGAGCCCTACCGGATGACGAGGATGTGGGAGGCCCTGGGCAGGACCCTGATGACTTTGAGCTGTCTGGCTCTGGAGATCTGGGTATGGAGGGTGTGGTGGGCAGGCCTGGGATATGGAGCTCTAAGGAATGGTGGTCTCATCAACCAGGAGGGTGACCATGCCTTGAGACTTGGATTTTTGTGGGAATTTTCCTACAGTGCCTCTCCCCTGCCTCAGTGAAAGGAAATGAACAGGATGAACTGTTTCCATCCCCTGAGACCCTTTCAGGATGAGTTGTTTGCTGCTTTGAATTCATTTGTAGCTCTGGGTTTTCTGAGTTCCAGCCTGAGCCTGTCCTTTGGTGTGGAGGGCAGAGTGGGAGTGGGGTAGGGAAGGAGGACTCATGAGTGTTTTCCTTCCTTTGGAAAGGAAAAGTACCAACTCAGAAGTGGGGATGGGGTGGTTGGGGGGAATGTGTGGGCAGAGATGTGGTTGGGGGACCAAGTACAAGCCCCTGCTTCCGTGGAGGGTGGGAGTAGGTGAAGGGTCCAAGGTCTCTTGGGACTGAATCAGGGCCAGTTGCCTTTTGTGGTCTTTGACTTCCTGGCCCTGGCTTCTGGGCCAGAAAGCTACTGAGAAGCATTCCTCCTGTGTGCAGGGAGGTATTAATGATTTGAAGTTTGAGCTTTGAGTCACATTGTCCTGAGTTCAAACTTCTGCTCTATGTGATATTTGAGCCTCAGTTTCCTAATCTGTAAAATGGGAAATGGGAATAATAATGACAGTACATCAGTGTTATGGGGGACTGAGCTGAGTTAAAGCTATTGGCATATACCAAATACTCAGTAAATGTGTGTTTATTGTTTTTTTGTGTTGGACTCTCACTCTGTCACCCATGCTGGAGTGCAGATGCATGCTCACGGCCACCACAGCCTTGACCTGCTGGGGCTCAGGCGATCCTTCTGTCTCAGTCTTCCAAGTAGCTGCAACCACAGGCGTGCTCTACCACACCTGACTATGTTGTTGGTTTTTTGTTTTTTTTTTGAGTTGGAGTCTCACTCTGTCACCCAGACTGGAGTGCAGTGGCCGCTCCCGGCCACCGCAGTCTCGACCTGCAGGGCTCCGGCTATCCTTCCGCCTCAGCCTTCCGAGTAGCCGGAATTATAGGCACGTGCTACCATGCCCGACTGATTTTTGATTTATTGCAGAGATGAGGTCTCGCCAAGTTGCCCAGGCGGGTCTCGAACCCGTGGGCTCAGGGAATCCACTCACCTCAGCCTCCCAAAGCGCGGGATTACAGGCTGAGCCACCGAGCCCGGCTTGTTATTTTTTAAAATAAATTTTATTATATACATTTAAGGTATATAACATGTTGTGGGATGCATATAGATAGTAAAAAGGTTACTATTGTGGAACAAATGAACATACCCATCATTTCACAATATTGCAATTGGAGTCTTCCTTTTCAAGCTTTAATTTCCTGGAGATCTTGTTAAAATGCACTCTATGCTTCAGCCAGTCCTGAAATTCTACATTTCTAACCAGTTCTTGGTGTTGCTGCTGGTTTCTGGATCCACACTTTACACAGCAAAGGTTTGGAGCTGACAAAGCATCTGCCCAGTTACCAACTCAAACTTTCCTGTGAAAGAGCCAGGAAGGCAGGTTTTAGGAGCTCCATTTTACAGATGAGACAACTGAGGTTGGGCTGGGGATGCTCACTTGCTGGACATTGAGCATCTGGGGGCTAGTTGTAAGGTGGGACTCTCACCAGCCATTGAAGGCATCATTTACCTGGGGTAACAGACCTCACACTCACACAGCCATTGTGACCTTGCAGATGACTCAGAGGACCTGCAGATCTTCCCTGAAGTGATCCCACCCTTGGTAAGTAGCTACATGCTTTTTGCCTCTCCCCCACCCTGCTTCTCTATAATACAACTGTTAAGAGGGGAAGAAAGGGGAAGGTGGGATTGGCAGTAGTGAGAAACTGCCAGGGGAGGTGAGGGGGGCACACCTCATCAACAAGGATATCTGCATAATGAACATTTGTATACCTAACTCTGAATTGTACCCCACATCTTTAAAATTAAGAAAAAAAAAGG
Organism: Carlito syrichta; assembly: GCF_000164805.1. Taxonomy (NCBI): domain Eukaryota; kingdom Metazoa; phylum Chordata; class Mammalia; order Primates; family Tarsiidae; genus Carlito; species Carlito syrichta. The sequence goes on from NW_007247133.1 coordinate 125,471, forward strand.
CACAGAAAATACAGCCCCCCAAGGGCAGAATAAATAAGGAGTCTGATCCCACTCTGGAAGAAGGCTTTTTAAAATCTGGCTCTGGACTCATTTTGAGACAGGCAACTGTAGGTCAAAGGTAGGCCATCCTTCCTGCAGGGATAATCACTGTTAACACCAACTCCTTTTCTCTGCATTTATAGCTATTTCGAGCATTGATATTAAATTATATATATAGTTGTGTGTACTGCGATTTTTACTTAGAATGGTCATAAATATTCCTCTGCATAATTGTTTTATCATTTTTATAGACTTCATAATAGTCTACCTGATTCCCCTTATTAATGAAAAAGTTATTTACAATTTTTTGACATTTTAAAATTATATCACTGCAATGGGCATCTTTTTTTTTTTGAGTCAGAGTCTCACTCTATCACCCAGGCTGGAGTGTAGTGGCATGCTCACAGCCACCGCAGCTTCTACCTGCTGGACTCAGGTGATCCTTTCACCTCAACCTTCCAAGTAGCTGGAACCACAGGCACACACCACCACACCTGGCTAATGTTTTTGATCTATTATAGAAACAAGATCTTGTCAAGTTGCCCAGGCTGGTCTCAAATCCCTGAGCTCAGGCAATCCTCTCACCTCCACCTCCCAAAATGCTGGGATTACAGGCGTGAGCCACCACACTTGGCTAGTGAACATCTTTTTACACACCATTCCTGATTAGCTCCTTAAGATGGAGTCCCTAGGGCAAAACTGCTGCCTTAAAGGGCAAGCAGTGTCTAAGGTTTTGCCAAATTGCCTCCAGAGTGGTTGTTCTAGAATACCCACTGGCCAGCAGTGTGTGGGAACACATGCTTCTCTGTGACCCAAGAGGCCACATTCATTTCCCATTTGGGACAGATATACTAGAAAAGTTGGGGATAAGGATTTGACAGCATAACTATGAAAGATTGTTACTGATTCCTGCTCTAGGACCACATAGTTCAGCTGAAGATGGCACAACCACATTCTCTGCCTGGCTGAACGTCCCTGTTCCCTTGCCCTACCCCTCCCCAAACACACTGAGCATTTCTTCGCCTTTTCCCCCATCCAGGTGTCTCTAGATAACCATATCCCTGAGAGGGCAGGGCCTGGGAGCCGGGTCCCCACTGAACCCAAGGAATTGGAGGAGAATGAGGTTATCCCCAAGAAAATCTCCCCCTTTGAAGGAGATGAAGATCTGTCCAACAAGGTGTCCATGTCCAGCACTGCTCAAGGCAGCAACATTTTTGAGAGAACAGAGGTTTTGGCAGGTAAGGATCCATGCTGCTCACAAGATGCCTTGAAGAGGCAAAGGGGACTCAGTGGGGGAGAGTGTCAGCAGGCAGGGAGGTCTCTAGCTTTTGACTCCTTGGTGTTCCTTCCTTTTCCCCACTCAGGTTGCCGAGGGGCATTGAAGGGACTACACCTTCTCTGGTGGAGGGGAGGGAAATTTCCTATCAAAAACTTCTAAAAAGTAGGCATTGAGTCACTCCCTTGCTCTAAGCCTTCATTTATTTTTGAAAGGACTTTCACAGCCTGGGTTTGACATGGGAGTTCATCATTAAAAGTTAATTTCCTTTGAAAATCGGAAAGCTCCTTAGGATTGAGTTAGCATCCCATCCCTCTGGCAGCTTTTTGACCTTGACTGAGAAGCATTTGAACTGGGTGAACCTCAGTTTCCTCGTCTGTAAAATGGGGTACCACCTTGGGTTGGTATAATGAATTCATGAAAAATAATAACTTTGCAAACTGTAAAGGGTTGTTCGGATTTGTTAGAGTTATCAGTTATTAAATCTTCACTGACCCTTCAGTAGGTGGGGCACAGGGTATCTTCATGTGACAGAATAAGCAAGTGAGGCCTAGAGAAGTTAAATGGCCTCCGGCAAGAGCTCTTGACTCTAATATGGGGAAAGCTTTGTCCCAGGATGTTGTCAGAGGGATGGAGGGAACTCCTCACAGTTTTGCAGGTCATGAGGACTGGTCTGGATAAACCGGCCTGGTGAGTCGAATACCTTGGGCCCATGCTGGGTGATTCCTGTCTCCTGGGAACCAACTGGGTCAGCAACTCCAAGGCGGCTTGAATTTTAGGGAAAGAGCCCTGTGCCAAACATCATTGTCCTCCTTCCATCTAGGACAGATGAAGGATTTTGCCTGCATCTTGCAATGAGGCTTTCTGAAAGTATAACCCCAGGTGACTTTGAACCCAGCTCTGCTTTGACCGTGGCCTCCTAGTGCCTGAGCCAGAGTTCTTTTTACTTTTCTTTCACCACTTGGTGTTGTTGGGAGGTGGGTGCTGTCAGAACTAGGGGGACCCTTAGAGACCATCCTAGTAGTATAAATTTCCAACTATAAAATATTTGTGGAAGTATTTCAGCAGTGAAGCCTCCCCTATCTTTCCACAGTTTCACTTTTAGCTGGCATGTTGTGGATTTGCAGAAGGTTTTGCTTTAATCAGCTCAAGATTCTATTATTTCTAAAGAAAAATTTTAAAACTGTTGGTCTAGTCCAAGCAACTGTTTCTTATAACATGGGGTTCTGAGGTCAGGCGTCTGGTCACATAGCAAGAGAAGAACTGAAGCCAGACCATCTCTTTAATCTTCTGTTTGAAAATTGACAGCTATAAGATCCTTATGTGAAAAGTTACTTTGTTCAGCTAGCTGGACAGTGGAGATGGAGCCTTCCATTCCAGTAGCTTTTTAGCAGCACCTGAGAACTTTATTAAGTGCTTGCTATATGCCTTATATGATTCCTGGGCCCTTAATTGAGTCCCTACGACAACCTGAAACTAAGTTTAAAAAACTTGTTCTAAGACCCAGAGCTCAGGAAGTAGTAGACCACGCATTTGGACCTAGGACCATAGTCAGTTTCTGAACCTTTGCTTGAGCCTTGACCCTGTGGGAAGTCCCAGCACAGACCAAGGGCCTCATGGAGTAACTTTGATCATCAGAGGGAAAGGTGACAGGGACAAGAATGGGATGAAAGCCTGATAAATCCCATGTGCTTTTTCTGGCATCTCCTGAGGACACTGTGTTGCTGCTTTTTCATAGGGTTTTAACCATGAAAGAACCTTCCTTGACTCCTCTGTTCCCACTGTGTGCATGGATAGGTAGGTGTGTGCAGGGATGGAAAATTAATCTTCTTGACCTGAGTAAGACTGAATTAGGGGACTCAGTCTGGCACAGATAAGATTCTGTGAGACATCCCTGCCCCTAACAGGCAATAATGAGTCATTCAGGCCACCTGACACAGTGAACAGACCAGACCCTCACCCACAGTTAAAAACCCACCTCTGCCTGACACTTGCCAGGTATTTCTCTCTGAGTCTGAATATGAGTGTCATTTATTAGGCACCTCCTATTGTGTAGGCCTGATTCTGGGGGCTAGGGACACAGGTATAAACCTCAGAGCTTTACAGTCAATGAGTTCTGAGAATATGCTATGTACTAGGCAGTATCTAAGCACTTTCAGTGGATTAATTTATTTAATCCTTAGGACAAATGTATGAGAAAGGTACTGTTATCTCCATTTTGTTGTGAGGGTGATGAAGGAACTTGCCCCATATCACACTGCCAGTAAGTGGGAGAGGTGGGAGTAGATACCAGGCCTTCACCACTGAACTCTGCATGAGAACATAAACCCCAGTATATAACTGTAACACTACAGTGGGGACATCAGTGTGTTCTACATGTATGTATTTAGAATGTGTAGAAGTATAGACCTATATAGGTGTGTATTCATACAGGAAGAGCTAGAACACGCTTCTGTGCTAAGGATTGTGGCAAAAACATGTCCATGGGGATTTCCACAGCCTGACACTTCTCTTGTTCCTGGCTCAGTACCAAGCTGTTGTTGGAGAATCTGCTTGGTGTTTGGAAAGAGCGTGGGCTTTGAACTGGGGTTGATGTGGGCTAGAATCGTGGCCTTGACCCTGTAGCCCTGTGGTCTTCAGTGACTTATAATACCTAGTGACCCCCTTCTCATAATTGAGGTCATGAGAGTTGGCTTGCCTTGCACAGGCAGTGGTGATGGTGAGGATGTCTGGTTGTAAGAAAACTGATGGTGGGAGGAAGAGGAGGTACACCCCAAGTTCCTGATGAGGAGTTCTCACCCCCACCTCCCCATCTCTTTCTCCCCAGCTCTGATTGTGGGCGGCGTCGTGGGCATCCTCTTTGCTGTTTTCCTGATCCTGCTGCTGGTGTACCGCATGAAGAAGAAGGACGAAGGCAGCTATGACCTGGGCAAGAAACCCATCTACAAAAAAGCCCCCACCAACGAGTTCTATGCATGAAGCGTCCTCATGGGCACTTTCTTGGACTTCAGTAGGGAGGGAAGCCAGAGGATTTTGAAGGGTGGACATTAGGGTAGGGGGAGGTCAACCTAAGGTTGAGTTGTCAGGATCTCCAGCTCTGATTGCCTTTTAAGTATCAGAAGAGACATCGTCTTCTATTGTTCTGCCTGTCTCTTCTTGATTCTTTGGGTCTCAGTTGCCCTAGCAGAAAAATGGGGTTAAACTTGACCTTTCTGAAGGCAGGCTTGGGATTGGATCATTTCTTCAAGTTCCACTTTAGAATCTAGGTCCAGCTTCAAACCTATACTGGACATAACTTCATTCAGAGACCCCCTTATGGGTGGCTTATGGGTCCTTGCTGGAGGTCTGCCCCCAGCGGCCTTCCTCCCTCCCTTTCACAGCTTGTCCCTCTACCAGGTATTGGGGTAAGGAACTAGAACCATCTGCACCTTAAGATGTGTCTGTAAATGGGTACTTGTGATCATACTACGGGAGTCTCTGTGGTATACCTTGAGCCGTTCTTGGCTCTTTCAAGTGACTTTTGTAAATCAGCCTTTTTGATTTGAGGAGGGAGAGTGGGGAAAAGAACTGAAAGTTCATGCTGAAATGGATTTACAGAATATTTGTAAATCTTTTTTTTAATTTTTAAACAATTCATTCCTTTGTTCAGAGTATCACTCTGTCTAGGCAAGAATGTGGATGTGCTAAGATGTTCTTCACTCTCGCGATTTCCACAGCACCTGCTAAGTTTATATTTAATGGGGTTTTGTTTGTTTGTTTGTTTTTTGAAAATGAGAGAAGAGCCGGAGATATGATTTTTATTATTTTTTTTAATTATTTATAGCTTTAGACAGGGCCTCTCCTTTGCTCTTTCCTTTCTTTCATTAAACCCCCTCCCCAGTTTTTTTATACTTCACACTCCCCTGCTCATGACCTTGGCCCTTTCTGAAGCTGCTTCCTCTTAAGAAGTAGCTTTTGCTGAAATATAGTTTTTTAGCAGATCCCAAAATATAATGAAGGGGATAGTGGGGTATTTGTGTCTGTGTTCTTGTAATATATTATTATCCTTCCTTGGTTCTAGAAAAATAGATAAATATATTTTTTCAGGAAATAGTGTGATATTTCTAGTTTGATGCTGGCTGGGTGGTCGAGTGAGTGAATTTTCCCGTGATTGGGTAGGTTTTGCCTCTCTCTCTTGCCCTGTTCCTGGTGCCTTCTCCTGATTGGGCTGGAATAGTCGAGGTAAACGGTTTTTACCCTTTCTGCCTTCTCTTTAGGACCCATCTGGTGTTCTTTGGTTTGCTTTCTCCAAGCTCTAGGGCTGTGCTATACAATACAGTAACCACATGTGGCTGTTTAAGTCCATTAAAATCACATAAAGTTAAAAATTAATTCCTCAGTTACACTAACCACATTTCTAGAGGTGTCACCACATGTGGCTCACGGCTGCTGTATTGACAGAGCAGAGAGCATTTCCATCTTTTAGACAGCACTGCTTTAGAGAACTAAACTGATGCAAAAAGACACAGCCTCTGCCGTCTGACCCTGTCTCCCTGGGCAAGGGGAAGGGACACTGGGAAGGACTGATGAGGCCCTAGCTGGGACCTGTTAGCTGGGACCCTCCCTCCTCTATGACGGGTGAGGCCTGGTGGCTTAGTCTGGGCAGGCCGTGGCTTTTCCTGACCCCACTGGCTGGGGTGATGGGAATCACCCTTCCTTGCTGCACCAGTGGCCATTAACTCCCGCCACCACCCCAACCCAGGGTCCCAGCTGGCTGGGTCCTCTTCTACCCCCAGTGCCCTTTTCCTCAGGCTGTGTTGGAATGAGCACCTTTTTTTGTAGCCATCTCTCACACTGTTGTCTGTTACTGATTTTTTTTGATAAAAAGATAATAAAACCTGGTACTTTCTAGACTGCTTGCCTGTTATTTTAGTTTGTAGCAAATCATCTTTTCTGAACTCTGTGCCCTTTGATCTCTGTGGAGCGTGAAAAAGTTCCCCTGACCAAATCCCCTATGGGGGTGGGTGCCAGACAGTGGGGGTGGGGTGTGGAATCTAAGAAGGCCAAAAGGGCCTGGAGGAGAAGGGAGACATGCACCCTGGTGGTTTCTGCAGCATATTGCTTCTACTTCAGGGTTTTGTTTAGGTGGCCCCATATTTAAAAAACAAACACAAAAATCCTAGAATTAATTGCCACTTACAGAAATCAGGATGTTTCTCATAAAAACCCAGGTTTCTTGATTTTCTTGGAAAAAAACAAACAGCTCACGATTTGGCAACTGTCAGCCTGCAGGGCAAGAAGTGGGAGTTGCTGAGAGGCAGGCACTCATTCAGACGTGGGCTCTGCCACATGATAGTCTTTGCCAGCTTCACACCTGTCACCTGTGTGGCTCTGCAGGTACTGAGGTTGGCAGGCTCTGGAAATACCATTGACCAACTCTCCTGATCCTCAACGGCCCTGTGAGGTGGGTGTGATTTCCACAGGGGCAGCCTGCCTCTAGCTTGTCTGCAGAGTTGAACCTTCGATCCAGGTCCTTGGATGCTGGTTCTTCGTCGGCACCACATAGCCCTGTGCTGCACCAGGGTTGGAGGAAGGATGCAAAGAGGAATTGGTAGTAGTTATAGCAAATCCTCACACCATACACCATGTACCAAAAACCTATCTTGATGCTTTACACCTGAGCCCGTTTAATCATCAGAGCCTCACAAAGTGAAGTGCTGTTAGTATCCCCATTTGATGAATGGATAAACTACATCTAAGAAGTTAAAAAACTCTGCAGCATGCCAATAGTAGAGGCAGGATTTGAACCTCGAGTCTGCTCACAATTGCACTTCGTCTCCAAGAGTTTATGTCACCCAACGTCCCTTCATGTTCAGCCCCCACAAACACCTCCTGAAGCAATGAGTCTATTCTTGAATCTCAGCTCAAATCTTTCCTAAGACTCTGCTACACTCTCTCTTCTAAGTCCCATGAAGCTTGAGTGGGTCTCTGTTCTTTTTTTTTTTTTTTTTTTGAGTTGGAGTCTCACTTTGTCGCCCCGGGCTGGACGGGACGGCAGTGGCGTGCTCCCAGCCACCTCAGCCTTGACCTCCTGGGCTCAGGTGATTCTTCTGCCTCAGTCTTCCAAATAGCTGGAACTACAGACACCTGCCACCATGCCTGGCTATTTTTTTGATTTATTGTAGAGAAGAGGTCTTGCCAAGTTGCCCAGGCTGGTCTCGAATCTGTGGGCTCAGGCAATCCTCTCACCTCAGGCTCCCAAAATGCTGGGATTATAGGCGTGAGACACCGCGCCTGGCTGGCCTTTGTTCTTTATAACTTGTGTCTTGTCGAAGGAGCTAACATCTGTTAGATCTGTACTGTTCAATTCAGTAGCTACTAGGCACTATGGCTATTTAAATTTAAATCAATTACAATTTAAAAATAAAAATATAGCCGGGCTCGGTGGCTCAGCCTGTAATCCTGCGCCTTTGGGAGGCCAAGGTGAGTGGATTGCCTGAGCTCGCCGGTTCGAGACCCGCCTGGGCAGCGAGACCTCATCTCTACAATAAATCAAAAAATCAGCCAGGCGTAGTAGCGCATGCCTGTAATTCCGGCAACTTGGAAGGCTGAGGCAGAAGGATCGTCGGAGCCCAGCAGGTCGAGGCTGTGGTGACCAGGAGCGGCCACTGCACTTCAGTCTGGGCGACCGAGTGAGACTCCAACTCAAAAAGAAAAAAAAAAGAAAATATTTTCTACACCTATATTTATCTTTTAATGATGCTTTTAGTGAACAGGATATCTTAAAATTAATATGCTATAATTGAAACATTTTCCCCTTTGTTTGCATTTTGAAACATTGCATGAGAAATTCTTCTTAAACTCCAAAGCCATAAAAATATTTTATTATATTTTCTTCTAAATATTGAAAAGATTTTATTTTCTTATATAGTTTTTCACTCATCAGGAATCGACTTTTGTATATGATGTAAGTAGGGAACTTTAAAAAAAATAGAAAACCAGTTCTCTTAACACTACTAATTTAATAGCTATCTCTTTGGCTGGTTTGTAAAGTTTTTGGAGTTGTCTCTATGACTTGTGAAATTTCTCTATATGTATTGTTCTGTTGGGAACTCTATTCTACCCATCACTACCACATTGTCTTATTTACTGTTGCTATATAAGTCTTGATGTCTGATAGTGTATTTTGTTTTTCTTCAAAATTATCTTAATTATTTTAGATGTT
>NW_007247133.1:134009-144327 GCF_000164805.1 Carlito syrichta
AAAAAATATATATATATATATATATATATATATAGTTCCTTAGTTGCACTAGCCATATTTCAAGTACTTAACAGCTACAAGTGACTAGTGGCTACTATATTGGATGTTGTTGACTTAGAACAATACCATTGTTGCAGGGATTTCTGTTAGGGCTGTGTCGGATGGTGTAAGACTGAGTCAGGACCTCTGGGTTCAGAGAGCTTTCACCAGGTGTTACCTTGTGGCTCCAATAGCTTACAGGGAGGTAAGTTACAGCTTGGCACACAGTTAAGTACTAAATAAATGGTATTCTCATCATTAGTGCCTTCTTTTTAGGTAAGGTATTGACTCTAGAAAGCCCCTAATTTGTTATCTAGCGTTTTGTAAAATGCCCAAACTTAGGGGTTTATAGTAACATAAATAATATCTCATATAGTTTCTGTGAATTCAGGAGCAGGTTTTATTTTTTTTTTTTGAGCTGGAGTCTCACTCTGTCACCCAGGCTGGAGTGCAGTGGCACACTCACAGCCACCCCCAGCATCGACCTGCTGGGCTCCGGCAATCCTTCCACCTCAGCCTTCAAGTAGCGGGAACTACAGGTGCACACTACCATGCCTGGCTAATTTTTTCTTTTTCTTTTTTATTTTTTTTTGAGTTGGAGTCTCACTCTGTCACCCAGACTGGAGTGCAGTGGCCGCTCCCGGCCATTGCAGCCTTGACCTGCTGGGCTCCGGCGATCCTTCCACCTCAGCCTTTCAAGTAGCTGGAACTATAGGCACGCGCTACCACGCCTGGCTAATTTTTTGATTTATTGTAGAGATGAGGTCTCGCCAAGTTGCCCAGTCGGGTCTCGAACCCATGGACTCAGGCAATCCACTCACCTCAGCTAATTTTTTATTTATTGTAGAGATGAGTTCTAGCCAAATTGCCCGGGCAGGTCTCAGACACGTGGGCTCAGGCAATCCACTCCCCTTGGCCTCCCAAAGTGCTGAGATTATAGACTGAGCCCCTGAGCCACTGAGCCTTTTTTTTTTTTTTTTGAGTTGGAGTCTCTGTCGCCCAGGCTGGAGTGCAGTGGCATGCTCACAGCTACCACACCTCGACCTGCTGGGCTCAGATGATTCTGCCTCAGCCTTCCAAGTACCTCCAGGTGTGTGCCATCATGTCCAGCTAATTTTTTGATTTATTATAGAGATGCAGTCTTGCCAAATTGCCCAGGCTGGTCTTAAACCCTTAGGCTAAGGCAATCCTCTCATCTCCACCTCCCAAAATGCTGGGATTACAGGCATGAGCCACCGCACCTAACTAAGGAGCAGCTTAACTAGGTGGTCTGGCTCAGGATCTCACGAGGTTGCAGTCAAAATGTTGGCCAGGTCTGCAATCATCTGAAAACTTGATGGGGGCTGGAGGACCCACTTCCAGGATGGATCAATTACATTTCTGACAATTTGGTGCTGGCCATTGGCAGGAGGTTTCAGATCCTCATCACATGGACTAGCAGGGCTGATTAACTGTCTTTGTGACATGGTGACTGCCTTCTCTCAGAGCAAGTCATCCAAGAGAGCCAGATGGAAGCTATGATGCTTTTCATGACCAAGTCTTGGAAGTCACCCACTGTCACTTCCATAATATCGTATGGGTCACACAGTTCAGATCTATTCATTGTGAAAGGAGATTACCCAGGGGCAGGAGCACCAGGGGACAAGACCCACTGGAAGCCATCTTAAAGTCTGGTTGCCAGAGCCCCATCACTGGTCAGCCTTGAATGGGGTTAACCTATCTGGAAAGTTAACTCTGATTGGTACAATACTATTTCTGAGAATTGAGTAGGGGATGCAAAGTTGGGCCATTTTTTCATGATCCTACCCGTCTTCTGAAGCTCTGACTGCTGCATGGGGTGTGGAGAGGCCCACAAGTCAAACAGATCTCCCTCTGCCAATGATTCCCTATAGGTTTTGGGAAGTAGATAAAATTCTAAGATGACCCTAAGATTTCAGCCTCCTGGTGTATACAACCCGTACAATTCCCTCTCCTTGAGTGTGGGCAGAACCTGTAAATATGATGGGATGCCACAAGGTTTATGATTAAGCTATATTAGATAGCAAAGGTGAAGGTGCCCCCCGGTGACAATCAACCAGCTGTAGCGGGTATTTACCATAACCTCTGAAAGCACTGTTGTGCCACTGCTACCCTGCCTGTCTTTGACCCTTGGATCTGGAACAGAGCCAAGTCTGACTAGGGGGCCATTTTTGGTTGCATATACTCGGAGATGGCCCTTGGCCAAACCTTGTAGGTGTCTTATGGGTTTCACTTCCCTTAAAACACCTGCTCTCTCTTTTGCCATCTTCACAGATCTGTGCCCTTAGCTGTCCACATCCTCTCTGGGAGGAAGGTGTCTGACAATTTTACCCACACTGTGGTTAGAAAGCCTTACTTAATAAGTAAGTGTGCTTAAACCCAGAGACTAGCTTGTTAATGATGGAAACTCAGGCAGCCTGAGATCTGGTGAACTGGGAGATTTGGAACAGAAATTTTTGGCCTTATCCTCGTTCAATCCCCCCTCCCCCTGGCTATTACCTCCTGCAAAACACACACTCCACCTACACTCAGGTAGAATGAAAATTAGGAGAACCTCAGAGCCCCAGACTTATGTTAGCAGTACAGGATTCAAATCAGTGACAGGCTCTGTTATTAACCTGCTGTGACCTTAGCCTCCTTTTTTGTAGGCTAAGTTTTTCCATCTAAATAAGGAGGAAATACTGACTAGAGGAATCATTTCTTCTTTCTTTCTTTCCTTTTTTTTTAGTAGAGATACGGGGGTCTTGCTATGTAGCCCGGGCTGATCTTGAAATCCTGGCCTCAAGTGATCCTCCCACCTCAGCTTCTTAAAGTGCTGCGATTACAGGGATTATAGGCATGAGCTACTGTGCCTGGTTTAGAGAAATGATTCTCAACCCTGGCTGCTCACTAGAATCACAGGGGTGGGTTTTCAAACAATACAAGTGCCTGGGCTTCACCCTCAGAGATTTTAGTACAGTTGATCTGTGGTATGACCTATATATCTAGTTTTTGTAGCTCGAACAATGATTCTAATGTAAAGAGAACTACACTAATCCATAAATAGGCTTTAGATTGTTTGGAAATTCCCTAGAAGTACATAGAATTGTGTGTATAAACCCCCAAAGAATCCTGTGAGCATGAGAAAGGTTATCTTTAAGGAACCTAACATAAATAAAAGATAAAAAATAAAAATAAAAAAATAAATGAATAAATGCAATGCTGGAGAGGGGAACAGTACCACCTGCTGGTTTTACTTTGTATTAGCAATACTCAAATATCTGCTGATGCAAAGTAATGTAATTTGCTATTTATTGAGCACAAACTCAATGTGCAAGGCATTGTGATTAACCCTCTAGGGCATGCAGATATTATATATATTTATATATATATATAAAATGTACACACACACACACACACACACATATATATAGTTTTTTAGGGGACAGGGTTTGCTTTGTTGCCCAGGCTAGTCTTGAACTCCTGGCCTCAAGCGATCCTCCTGCTTGTCCTTCCAAAGTGCTGGGATTACAGGTGTAAACCAATACACCAGACCAACACACAGAGATAATAACTCTTTCCACATGAAGCTCATAGCCTAGAGGGGACAATGGACACATATTAAAGCCTTTAACCCAAGGTGAGTAGCAGACAAGGTCCAGTGAGATTTGTGGAAATACAACATGAAAGCCTCGTGCCTGGGTGTATGGCCTGTGCTTAAAAGGGCTCTTCACTTGGTTTAATCCTCTTCTGTCACTTTCTTGAAATCTTTAATCATTTTTGAACAAAGGGGCCATAAATTTTCATTTTGCACTGGTTCCACCTGGGATAGTTCAATGTTGGAGGAGGTGGCATATGACCTGGTAGGGCAGTAGTGGAGGAAGAGGAAAAGAGCACATTCTAGTGTGGAAGGAGAGGAAGTCCTTAGGCCTTGGTGACTAGGTGGTGTGGAGGAAAGAAGATAGAAGATTGGGTGCTGCAAATGGGTTGGAGAGGGAAGGAGTTTAATGTCAGAGGGAGTCAAGGCTCGGAGGACCTTCAAGAACAAGTTCAGCCACTGGAGTTCAAAAGACAGGCCAGGGTTGGAGCTTTGCTCACAAACTTCCAGGCGGGTGCATTGGCAACACCAAGGATTGTAGGATCCCCTGAGAGGGCTGGGCCTGGACTTTGGTGTCAACTTGGGCTCTTGGCCTCTGAGATATCTGCCTTGGTGAGTGAAGGATGAAGCCTTGAGGGCAAGGCTGGATGGGCTTGTGAGTCCCAGATCCCTATGTGGTACCATCCTCTCAGGCTCCTTACGGTGGCTACCTACTTCATCACCACCATGGGACAGTGAACACACACTCTCTTGAGGTAGGCACTCATTTCGGCATATTTCCCAGTCCACTCATCCTCCAGCCAGGATTCACCTCCAGGGGCCACACGAGGCTTTGAACAAGCTTCTTCCTCACCCCACATAGTGGGTTTCAGCCTGCTGATGGCAGGTGACAGGACTTAGAAAAGACTTTGAGAACTCTGAAGAGCAAACCCCATTTCCTCCCTTCTGGGTATCATCAGCTTTTTCTTTCTCATGGGACTTTCCATGTTCTGGGGGAGGAGTCTTACAGGAAATGAGTTCTCCCACAGGAGGTCAAGCTCTTCCTCAGGGGGCTAGAATCAAGAAACCACACTTCAAACCACTTCTCCCATGGGGCACCACTAGAGGCTGGTACAGGTAGTTGGCACCCACAATATCTGTGTCCAACAGCGCAAACCTGGTTTTCTAGCGTTTTGTTTTGTTTTGTTTTCCTTCCCTGTAGGGCCTAGCCTAGGTAGAAAGTAGGTAGGTTGATCAGGAATAGGTTGTGATTTTTGTCTGTGGGTCCCATACAGAGAAGTTAGGTTCTCTGCTCCATCAGACTTGCAGTCTTTTTTTTCTGTGCAGGTCCCTTTTTCTGTGTGTGAGGGTAGGGGGAGGTATACTGGGGCCTTTCCTTCCGTGGGGGGGGTGTCATACAGAGCAAACTCTGCCTCAGATAGAGGTTGATTTTCATACAGGAAACCCTGATCCTCAGGATTGCATCCTACTAGGCCTGTGGGAGAAGTGACTGGGGGACAGCTAAGATGGCAAGACCTGACCACTGTCCCAGGCACCTGCCCATCCACCAAAGCTGGACCAGAGAGCAGACATGGGCAAGGTTACTGTGTCTGGTTGTGGCCATAGGGAGTGTAGGGAGGAATAGGTGCTTGTGCCCCAGGTTCTCAAGTTGGGACCTTACTCTAGGTGAGACTCAGTGCTCCAGAAGAGACCCAGTGCTCTAGAGACATTGCTCTAGGTGAGACATAGTACTCCAGGTGAGATCCAGTTCTGTAAGTGAGACCTAATACTTCAGGTTAGAACCAGTGCTCTAGGTGGAACCTTACTCTAGGTGTGACTCAGTGTTGCAGGTGAGACCCAGTGCTTTAGGTCAGATGTAGTGCTATAGGTGAGACCCAGTGTTCCAGCTGAGACCCAGTGTTGCAGGTGAGACTTAATACTTCAGGTGAAACCCAGTGATCCAGGTGAAACCTTACTCAGAGTGGGACCTAGTACTCTAGGTGAGACCCAGTGCTCCAGGTGACACCCAGTGATCCAGGTGAAACCTTACTCAGAGTGGGACCTAGTACTCTAGGTGAGACCCAGTGCTCCAGGTGACACCCAGTGATCCAGGTGAAACCTCCCTCTAGGTGAGACCCAGTGCTCCAGGTGAGACTCAGTGCTTTAGGTGAGACCTAGTCCTCCAGGTGAGACCCAGTGTTGCATGCAGGTGAGGCTAAATACTTCAGATGAGATCCAGTGTTCCAGGTGGAACCTTACTCGAGGTGGGACCCAGTGCTTTAGGTGAGACCTAGTGCTACAGGTGAGACCTAGTGTTCCATGAGACCTAATACTTCAGGTGAGACCCAGTGCTCCAGATAGAACCTTATCCTGGGTGAGACCTAGTACTCCAGGTGAGACCTAATGATCCAGATGGGACCCAGTGCTCCAGGTGGGACCCAGTGCTCTAGGCTGAACCCAGTGCTCCAGGTAAGACCCAGTGCTGTAGGTGAGACCTAGTATTCCAGGTGAGACTTAGTGCTCCAAATGAGACCCAGTACTCTAGGTGGGACCAGATGCTCCAGGTGAGATTGTGCTCCAGATGGATCTTGGCGCTCCAGGTTAGATCTAATACTCCAGGCAGGATGTTGGGCTCCAGGACATGCTGGCTATGCCCCAGGAGACTGTGCTCCATGCCTGGGTGTGTGAAACTGTTTTCTCTTCAAGAGGGGACAAGAAGGGAAATGCCCCAGGTGTGGCTCCTCAGAATGTGTGAAATTGTAAGACACAAGGACAGCTGGAGAGAGACAAACATCAAAGATGGAGGGATAGGGACACACAAATAGATCTACAGACTAAGTTACTGAGGCAGAGATGCAAATAGAGACGGACATAGAGATGGGGAAGAGAGAGTGATTTAGAGACAGTGAGAAGAGACAAGGACAGGGACAGTCACACACACTGAACACAAAGAGAGCACCACTCAGGCTGTCTTCCTGTATGTATACGGAGGGTGGAGTCAACCAGGGAAGACCCCAAGTTCAAGTTTCCAGGGGGAACTTTCTGATGCACTTGCGAAGCATAGTGGCAAGGAAGCGGGGCCTGGGAATGGGAGACACGGACCACGCCTGGCCTGGGCGCCCTCCTCAGTGGTGGCCCCTGGGGCGCCCGCCGCGCCTAGGTCTGGATGAAGAGGTGGAAGTTGGTGCGCGTGAATTCGTGGTGGATGCTCTCGAGGAGTGCGTCGGCATCGGTGGCGGGCTCCGGGGCGCCAGGGGGACCTGGCCTGGCGCTGTATTCGGGGGTGTAGGTGAAGGAGAAGGCACTGGGGTAGAAGAGCCCGTCGGCGCGCACCAGGCTCACCGGCACCGTGATGGGAGTGCGCAGCCAGCGCCAGTCGCTGCCAAAAGCCGCCACGTCGGGCACCACGCACACCAGGGACCGCGGGCTCCTGGAGAGCACCAGGGTCAGGGCTGCGGTGACTCTGGTGTCAGGTACCCTCGCATCCCGCGGCCTGAGGGAGGCTGCCTCCCCTCCCCATACCTGTACATGGTTTCTGCCTCCACGTCCCCGAACCACACCTTGAGTCCCACGTGGAAGTTCTCTCCGTGAAGCTCCAGCGTGGCCACGTCGCCCCCACCACTCAACTGGGGGAGGTTGGCACCAGGTGGGGTGGGGGAAGAGGGCCGGGAACCTGCCGCCTGTCTCTCTAGTACCTGCACCACCCAGTGCATGAGGGTCCTCACCCCAACCAGCGCCCCCCAACGTCGTTTCACCTCTAGAGTGCTGATGAGGGGCACCGGAGTGACCGGCTCTCGCGTACACGCCAGGCTGGTGCTGAAGGAGAATTCCACCGACTCGGTGCCGATGATGGTCCAGCAAGAGCTGTCGTTGAGCAGCGCACGGTTTGCCTCCTTAGGGCAGGGAGAGGCCTGTGAGGAGATCCGAGGGATGAGGCAGAGGCTCTGGATGGGGGCCACCAGGAACGGGAAGCGGGGATGGGGGTGGGGGTGTGTGACATAGTGTTGGTACTTTTGCATTTAGGCTCAATCGGTCCCATTCCTAGGCTCTGTGGTGCACCTGTCCTGTGCGCCTGGAAAGGACCCTGACATTCTCTCACTTAAGAGTTAATAAGCTAGTTGATTTCTAATGGTCTTATTTTCTTAGGATTCTAGAGTTATATTTTTTAATATGCAAATCTATGCCCTAACATTGTACAGTTTTAATATTCTTTGGGAAAGAATATTGCTCAATAATTATTTTCTACATATAATTATGTCTCAACTTTCTATGATAATATTCTTTTGGGAGGAATATTGCCTAATAAAAATCATTATTTTCTACAGTCTATATGTTATTATTCTATGATTCTAATAGTCTTTGCTCAATAATTCTCAATACTATTATCTATTATGATTTTTGTTTTC
Organism: Carlito syrichta; assembly: GCF_000164805.1. Lineage (NCBI taxonomy): Eukaryota > Metazoa > Chordata > Mammalia > Primates > Tarsiidae > Carlito > Carlito syrichta. The sequence continues at coordinate 142,029 of NW_007247133.1, forward strand.
ATTCTCCAATTTTATATCCCAATATTTTATGATTCTAAAGTTCTTTGGGGAGGAGTATTGCTCAGTAATAGTAGTTGTAACCCTTTTTCTATATTTTGAGTCTGTCCTAAGAGTCAGTGATTTTAACATTCCACGGGAGGCAAGCAGTATTGCTCAGTAAGCAGTAACTGTGATGACGATGATGATGATCTGACATCTATGGTTCTGTGGATTTTCACATTCCTGGATACCTGGTGGTGGTATTTCTCCACTTCTCACCTGGAACTGCACCACCTTCTCCGTGGCAAGGCATAAGTAGGTGCCACCCCCTCCTGGAGGACCGCCTGGAAACTGGAATGCACACTTGTGCAGTTGGGAGATGGGCTCGTCCACATCAAGGAGCGCATACTGTTTGGCTACTTTGCGGATTATCTACAGTGGAAGGATGATGGTAGGGGCAAGGTGCCTCGGTGCTCAGAAGCTGCCTTCCCAGCCATCTCTCTGCTACTCTGATAGGCACGGGGGCACTAGCAGATTCCCCCTTCCCCTTCACCTCTGTTCAGTCCCACAAAGCACTGAGTAGCCCCAAAGTGAAAACATGCCTTGGGGCCCCACCCTTCAGCCCTGCGTATGTGGGCCATACTCTCTGTAAAAGGGGGACCTCTCCTGTACGCCGCCCTTCCCATGTCCCCCTCTCATACCATAGGAGGCAGTGTGATGCCAGTGACAGTACAGACCAGCTGCACTAGGGAGCCGTAGCGGACATAGCCCTCTCGAGGTGGGAAGTCTCCCTGGGAACAGTGCTCATCAGCTGGGGATCAAAAAAAGAGGAAGGAACAATTTTCCGGGGGCGCCAAGCTTCTTCCCCAAACCCTGCCTTCTTGCCTCTGGCTCTTCCTCATGTCACACATGGGCCTAGAAGGAAGGGTTGGCACTCAAGGGAGTAGCTGAAGCTGAAGAAAGGTTCTAATTCTGGAGATAATTTGTGGCCATCCTCTCAAATGTCTGCCCCTGGGGGCAGGGGTTGGGGGCAGGCTGCTCAGTTGCTATGAGGGGAAAGGGCATGGGTATTGGAGACAGAATAGCTTGTATCAATCACTGGCTTGCTGGGACCATGGGCAAGGCTTTTAGTGTTTGTGAGTCTCAGTTATATGGGGCAGAGTTTAGAGTTATGGTATAGACGAAATAACCTAATGCATGTGACAGGCCCAGCCGGGGGACCTGTGGATGTGATTACCCAGGTGGAGGGTGAAGGCGGCCCACTGTCGCGCACTGGCTACGAAGGCTCCATCCTCCACAGAGAGGTAGCGTGTGGATACGGTCTGGGAGCGCAGGCGGTTGAACAGGGAGACCTTTGAGCCCGAGGATATGCACACTGTGAGGGGAGGTGGAATCAGTGCCCTGGACTGTCTTTGTCCCTTGGACTTGCCAGACAATTTCCAGTCCTCTGTCACCAGTGCCAGCCAGGTCAATATGCCCACTGGCCTAGACATACTGGGAATTCATAGTTCACAGCTATTTATCTAATGCCTGCTGCAGTCCTGTTTCTGCACTTTTGCCTGTTCCTTTTTGCTGCCTGGGTATCCTTCAGTTCAATAGAACTTTTTTAAAAAAATTAAAGATCAGGTCTCTATGTTGCCTAGGCTGCACTCCAGCCTGGGCAACAGAGTGAGGCCCTGATCAAAAAAAAAAAAAAAAAAAAAAAAAGAAGGAAAGAAAGAGAGAGAGGAAGGAGGGAGGGAAGAAGGGAAGGAGAGAGGGAGGGAAGGAAGGAAATGAAAAAGGAAATGAAACTTGGGCTCAAGTGATCCTTTTGCCTCAGCCTCCTGAGTAGCTGGAACTACAGGTGCATGCCATCGTTCCTGGCAGAATTTTATCAAGTAGTCACTATGGGGGTCTACTTTGTGGCAGGCACTGTGCTGGGTACTGGGCACCAAAGGGTGAATTAGACCCAGCTCTGCTCTGGAAAAGTTCATAGTCTGGGAGGGAAGACAGGATAATAAATATAAAATTTTAATATGATGGTAAAGGCTGTTAAGGAGGGCTTCTTGGAGGAAGTTATACTCCTAGATGGGGAGTCTGAAGTTCGTAGGGGTTTCACAGGAGGCTGTATAAGCAAAGACCAGATGGTGTGAAACAGCAATGCAGTATTCTCAGGGCTTGACATTGATCTCTTACACCCCAGTGCACATACTCAGAGCCACAGTTTCATTTCCTTTTTCATTTCCTTCCTTCCCTCCCTCTCTCCTTCCCTTCTTCCCTCCCTCCTTCCTCTCTCTCTTTCTTTCCTTCTTTTTTTTTTTTTTTTTTTTTTTTTTTT
>NW_007247133.1:144347-146240 GCF_000164805.1 Carlito syrichta
TTTTTTTTTTGAGTCAGGGCCTCACTCTGTTGCCCAGGCTGGAGTGCAGTGGCATGATCATAATAATCATGGCTCACAGCAGCCTCAACCTACTGGACTCAGGCGATTCTTTCACCTCAGCATCTTGAGTAGCTGAAACTACAGGCATTCACCACCACACCCAGCTAAATTTTTTTGGACTTTTTGTAGAGATAAGGTTTTGCTATGTGGCCCAGGGTGGTTTAAAACTCCTGGGCTCAATCAATTCACCTGCCTTGGCCTCCCAAAGTGTTGGGATTGCAGGAGTGAGCCACCCTGCCTGGCCACAGTTTCTTTTTCTAAGGGAACTCTGACCACCTGGGAGAAAGCATTGGATGGACTATGTCCCTTTTCCTCTCACAGTGCTAGTCATACTGTAGGTGCTCAATTTAAACCTAGTCCAAGTCTCCATCTATGAATAATAGTTAGCAGGTATGGTGTGCCAGGTACTTTTCTAAATGCTTTACATATACTGGTTTATTTGATTATGTCAACCGCCATCTGAGGCAGATAATATTATCTCCGCTTAAGAGAGCAACTTGCGCAAGATCACATTGATAACAAGTAGCAGAGCCAGGATGCAAACCTAGACCACCAGGCTCTAGAATCTGGACTCTTAACCATCACCTGATACCACTTACCCCTCCCTGGCTGTTTCCTGGTACCAGAGACCAACCAAAACACTGTCTGGACATGAGACATTCCACAAGGGTTTTTAACAGATAGCAAGTGTGGTAGAGGAGTAGAGGCTGAGCTCTGGAGTCACACTGACTCAAGTTCACACCTGGCTGGGCCACTTCTTAGCTGGCCAATCTTATGCAAGTCACCAGGAATGTGATACACCTAAATATTTCTTTTCTTTTTCCTTTTGTCCCTTCCTTCCATTCATCTTTCTTGAGGCAGAGTCTCACTCTGTCACCCAGGTTGGAGTGAAGGCTCCCAAGTAGCTGGGACTACAGGTATGCTACAATACATGGCTAAATTATTATTTTTTTTTGTAGAGGTGTGGTCTCACTATGCGACCCAGACTGGTCTTGAACTCCTGGCCTCAAGCAATTCTCCTGCCTTGGCCTCTCAGAATGCTGGAATTATAGGTGTGAGCCATCACACCCAGCCAAGATTTCTGAGATGAATGCGTGAGAGTTCCAAACTTTATTTTCCTTATTCATGACACAAGAACAATGATAGTACCTACCTCACAGGGACATGGCAAGCATCAAATAGGATGATGTAAGTCAATGTCCACCAGAAAAATCACTGGAGGCAGCAGTCCACCACTGCTTCCAGTGATAGCAGTGGGTAGTGTTGTTATTGTTAATCATGCTTTTCTCCCCCCACATTCTGAGATCCTCCACTCGATATCCGCACTTATATTGTGTGTTTTTTAAAAATCTGTTTTGTGTGTCTCTTCTGATGGGCTGTACTTTCTGCTAGACTCGATGCCTGTCTTTATTTTATAGGGATCGACACCTATCACAGAGCCAGCATACAGCAGACCTCCCGTAAATATTTTTAACTGAATTTCCTCTGCCCTTTTATCATCCCTCTTATTGCCTCACTTTCATCTTCTCACTATGTTGCCCAGGCTGGTTTCAAACTTCTGGGCTCAAGCAATCCTCCCCCTTCAGCCTCCCGAGTAGCTGGGATTACAGGCGCGCCCCACCGAGCCTGGCTACCGTCACTTTTAATCCGTCCGTAGTTCTGCACCTGCCGGCCGTTTCTGTCTGCTTGGGGTCCGGTATCCTTCCCCTTTCCTCTGCTTCTCGACCTCTAACTCTTCTCGTCCCCAGGCTTAAGCCTCACCACTCATCCAGACTCCACCTTTCCCACTCTGACTCCGCCCCTCTCGGCTCAGACTCCACTTTTCCCACTCTG
>NW_007247133.1:146356-162997 GCF_000164805.1 Carlito syrichta
AACCGGCCCTGCTGTCAGGCCCCGCCCGCTCACGGTCGGTGTTTTTCAGCGACTGTTTCTTCTGCGAGGGCTTCGAGATGACCTTGATGAGGCGGCTGTGAAAGGTGCCCAGCTCCTGGCCCCCTCGCAGCACCAACCGCAGCACCAGCCGAAAGTGCTTCCTCTTGTCCGCGTCTGAGATGTACAGGGTCTTGGCACAACCGAATTCCTACGGGGCTCGGGGGACAGGGCCGTCTCAACCTAGCCCTCCACCACCGGATGAACCAACCTCTCCCAGACATCTGACGTCCGTTCCGTCGGAGGTGACAAGAAGTTCCACGATCTGGACTCTTGGGCTCAGCCTAACACAGAACCCCGGCCTCCCTCCCCATCTCTTGGCTTCCGGAGGGGAGTAAAGGAGCCCCCCCCCTTCCAAGGAAGAGGCGAGAATGGGAGCAGGAATCGGACCCCTTCCCGTGAGCTCTCACCCTGGAGTCCGGCTGCTCCTCGAAATTCAGCTTCTGCGTCTCGGCGGCGCTGCCTGACGCGCCGTCCAGTCCCATGTAACCGCAGACCGTGGGCCCCGTCTCCCCTCCCTGCTGAGCTGGAAAGGGACGCGAGCGGGCTTTGGAAGGACTCAGGAAGGACGCAGGTGCCAGACAAGCGTAGTTCTCGCCGCCAGAGGGCGCGGTGAGACTGCGCTGCGAGCCGCCCCGGTCCCTGTCCCTACTGCTTGATCCTCCCTGCCGGCAGCCCTTGAGTCCATCCTCACCTTGGCCCTGCGCGGGCTTCACCCTCCAGCCGGGACCCGACAGGTAGACACAGGGCGGGGGACAGAAGAACCTGCGGAGACAAGTGAGTGCTGGATTCGTATATCCGTCTCCACTCCACTGTCCTGTAAGCATCGCAGGGAACCCTGGATTCCTCCTTCTCTCCCCCAGACTTCTCCATGACCGTGAACCCCGTTAACATCCAATCCTTTTTTTTAAACACCCCTCATTCATCGCATCCGTAAGTCCTGTCCACTCTACCTTCAAAACGTAACCAGAATCCATTGGCTTCTTGTTACCTTGCTCTTAGTCCCAGCCGCCATTACTTTTTGTCTGGGTTCCAATCAATCTATTTCCACTCCTGCCACTTTCAGCGTTTTCACATGGCAGCCAGAGTGCTTTCTTAAAAACAAGTCGAATTATGCTGCCCCTCTTCTTAAAATCCTACACTGATTTGAAATTCAAAGTCCTCCCATGGTCTGGCCCCTGCTCTCCAACTAACTTCCTACAACTCCTCCCTCCTCTAATTCCGGCTACTCTTTTTTTATTCTTTCTTTCTTGAACTGGAGTCTCACCCTGTTACCCAGGCTGGAGTGCAGTAGCACTATCATGGCTCACTGCAGCCACAACCTCCTGGGCCCAGGCCATCCTTCCACCTTAGTCTTCCAAGTAACTGGAATTACAAATGCACACCACCATGCCCGGCTAATTTTTTAATTTGTTTTTTGTAGACATAAGGTCTCTCTATGTTACCTACGCTGGCCTCAAACTCCTGGGCTCAAGCAATTCTCCCACTTCGGACTCTCAAAGTGCTGGGATTACAGGCGTTAGCCACCGTCCCTGGCCTAGTCCCTGGCCTACTCTGACTTCTTTTGTAACTGGAACAGGCCTAGCTGGTACAGCTTCAAGGTCTTTGCATTTTCTGTTCCTTCTAATTGTAGCATGCTTTCCCCAGATTTTCTCATATCTGGCTCCATTTTAACATTCACGTTTCGGTTCATGTGTCACCTCCCTAAAGTCTTTTGACCTCCTTGATCTTTCTGGCTAACATACTTTTCCCTTCAGTTTCTATCACATTGCTCTGTTTAGTTTTCCTCCTAGGGCTCACCATAATCTGAAAGTATCTTGTTTACTGTGAAAATGCTATGAGGGCAAGGACAGCATCTGTCTTGTTCAGCTGTATGCCTAGAGTCCAGCAGTGCTCACAGTGCCTGGCACATACATGATAAGCACTCAATAAGTGGTTGTTGAATGAATGAATGAATGAGAAAGTGAGTGAATGAATGGGCAGGAGATTCACAGGAGGTTCTGCTACAGACCCGAAGTGGGAGCCAAAAGTGGCTGAGGGACAAGGACCCTGGTCAGTCAATAACTGAGGTCTCGGTTCCAAGGCCACCCCTGGATCTAAAAGAGACCAACTGGGCTGCAGAGGCCTGTGGGGGGCCTCTGAGGCACCTACCGCTTCTCATTTCCATAGGATTTCTGGGCCACCTTGGCGTGCAGGATCCGCACTGTCTGCTCACACCGCTGCTGCAGGCACCTGCGCACGCCTTCCCTCAGGATGCTGGCACACTCTGGGGATGACCTGGGAGTGGGGTCGGGCAGGCCAGCCAGCCCACAGCAGGGAGAGTCAAGGGCCAAGGTGGCATAGAGCCGGCCATTCAGAGCCTGACCACTCAGATTGTGTGAAATGAAAGGGGGCTGGAGGTGGATAGGGCTGCTCTGCATTCTGCTCCCATGGGGTCAAGAGAGGAAGTGTCAGGTAAGCAGAGGACTTGGCTGCAAATCGTGGACTCAATATTTAGGCTGCTAGGTGCTCAATGAGGTCTGCATAGAGCCCACTGGGACCACCCAGGTGCCACTCTGCGTGTCTGGCTCCATGCCCATTGCAGCCCAGGGCCTTAAGACACGTGGCTGTGACACAAAGACTGTACTTATGCTGGCCTTGGGATGGAAAGGGGGAATTGGTAGAGGCTGAGCTCCCCCACCTCAGGGGAATTCCAAGGGGGAGCAGCTTTTGCTAGGCCCTGGTCCCCAGAGCTCTTTCTAGCCTCCTGTCAGCAAACATGATAGGGCCCCCCCAACCGTGTCCCCAGGATGGGGGGTGGGATGAGGGAATCCGAGTCTTCCTGGGGGCCAAAACAAAATTCCTTCCTTTCTCTCACTATTAGGGGCTGTGGCTGTGCACTTTCCTTCCCTTGATTACTGTGGGAGTCAAGGCCAATTACGTCGGTCCTTTGAAGTGAACCTAGGGACTGGGAGCTTTGACTGGTGAGGGTGGTGGGCCCAAGGCCTAGGCAATTGCCAGAAGCATGTAAAGGAGTCTGTAGTGGGTGAGATTTGGAGACTGGCAGCTTGCGGCCTGAGGAGAGCCATGAACCCTGAGGCTGTCTTTCTGAGCCTTTTACCGTCTTGGCAGGGCAGGAGTCTGGGGCCTCTCTTCGCTCCTGGAGGGGACAGTAGAGGGCAAGAGTAGGACCGCGCCCTCAGAAGCAGGCTCGGCGGCCAGAGCCAGGACCGCTCCACCCCTTGGGGCTGCCTCAGGGAAGTGACTCTCAAGCTTCCAACGCATTCCGGCTGCGGAGTGTCGCCGCCCCAGTCTCCGCTGTAGCCGAATTCCAGCCGGCAACTAGCGCCGCAGCAGCTCCTGGGGTGGTGGGAGCCGGGGGCCGGGCTTGCCCCGCCTCAGCCATCGGAGGAAGGGGGGGGTCACTCCCTGACGGTGGGAGGGGTCGCAGCCCGCGCTCACCCTCCCCATCCGCCAGCCCTGGGTTAAATGCGGCCGCCGCCTGCGCTCGCTCCAGCTGCCTGGCAGTCCCCACCTAGGGCACGCTGCCCACGCCGTTACCTGGTCCAACTGCCCGCGAGGCTCCGCCCGTCGGCTCCGCTCTGCAGCTGCGTCTCTGAGCTGCCTGGCAGGCTCAGGTGAGTCAAAGGGCCCGGGGGTGCTGAGGGATCTGCAGGGAAGCGGGAGTCCAGCCAGGTCAGGCACCTTGTTTAGCAGCGATGCACCGCCCTCAGTGCCCCCAACTGACCTGCGATGCCCTTCCCACTTCTGTGGAGTCCTTTCCAAATTGAGCCTCCACCCACAACGCTGCCAAAATGGGGTCACCCCTTTTGTAATCTCATTCCTCCAGGAGCCCTCAGGATTGTTCCCAAGAGAGCTCTGGAGGAATCATGTACAGAACCCCTCTTCCTTGCCAGTCCACTCCCCACACCCCCAGGGCACCTCAAAATTCTCTTTAAGCAATGATGAACCCCTCAGAGGAGTCCCGGGTTCTAGTGTCAGCCCCTACCACTACATTGCTGTGTGACCTCGAGTGAGATACTACTCTCTCTGGACCTTGTCCCTTTCTCTGCAGAATGAAGGGGTTGGAAAGGTAGTGAACTTTGAGGCAGTCGCTATTGTGACTTTCTAAGATTCTTGGGGTGGAAGTGGAGGCGGGGCAGGTGAGATGTTGGCTCAGGCCAAGGGAAGGGCAAGGGGGACCTTCATCAAGAATTTGGGGCCCAGAGGCTTCTGCGGGTGGGCAAGAGTGACGAGTGGCAAAGGCCCCTTGTGTCTTCCCAGGGATATGCTACCCAGGGATGCTGGCCCAATCTAGAGGAAGTTCTCCAGCCTCCCACCTCCACCACCGCTGGCACCTCGAGCTCAGTCACCCTCCCATGACGGCCCCTGCCAGAGGGATTTCTGTTCCTCTCCCCGGCCTGGGAGGAGAAGGGGGAGAAGGATCCAGGAAGGGAAGGCCGCCCAGAGCGAGCTGCCGGCACCCGACTTGCACAAAATAGGCCCATTCACGGAATTCGGGAGGGGGGGCGGGGGCGGGGCTGCGGTTGGTTTAGGGGCGGCTGGCCCTCTTTGCCAAGAAACTGCAGCAGCAAAATGGCTAACACAGCTTCTGCACGAGGCGTGGGGGTGGGGCAGGGAATGGAAGGAAGAGAGATTCAGTGATGCCTAGGCGTCGGGGCCCGGCAACTCTGGGGGAGAGGGTGAGCCGGGACTCCCGGGTTCTAATCTCGCCTTTGCAGCTCGGCGGGCTGACTTCCTGGGCCTCAGTTTTCTTATCCCTACAACGGGGATCTTTCGTAATTTTCAGGGGGCGTCCCCGGGGGCTGCGGGAGGGTGAGTGCTCACCTGCTGTCCTCAGAGGGTCCATGGCGGCTCTCCGAGGCCCCGGCCACTGATTCGTTGCCCTCCGGGTACGTCCAGTGCCGCCGGCCCTGGAACCCTGCACACCACGGCTCCCCAGCCCTCCTGCGAGATATATCCTGGCCAGGCCTTATCTCCAAGGCCCCGGGGCTCCCGGCCCCCTGTTTGCTCTGGGCAGGGGCACCTGCTGGGCAGATGTGGGCTTCCCACGCCACCTGGCCGTCGCGGCCAGACCCGGGCGGGCGCCCCCTGGCGGCCTCTTCTGAGAGAAGGCGGGAAACAGTGGCGCCCAGCCTCGAGTTGTGGGGGGATTGGGCCCGCTCACTGCCCCCGCGACCACCATGCTCAACTCCGCGGAAAGGTCGTGGCCCCTCCCTGCCGCTGCGGTTGGGCGATGCATGTCTGTGTCTCTGTATGTGGAGGGGTCTGGGGAGCGATTCTCAAAGATAGCCACGCAGAAGCTTCCTGAGTGCGGAGGGAAGGGGGCTGGGATGGGATTGGCTTCTGTCTGTAGGAGGAGGTTCGCCTGGTGGAAGGAGAGGGCACTTAACCTCCCATCTGGCTCACAGAACCGAAGAGGCGAAGAGGCTGGAATTTTATTCTGGTGCAGCCACTTTTTTTTTCTTCAGTCAGGGTCTCATTCTGTCACCCAGGCTGGCCCTGACCTGCTAGGCTCAGCCTTTCAAATAGCTGGAACTACAGTCGCGCCACCTCGCCTGGCTAATTTTGATTTATTGTAGGGACGAGATCTCACCATGTTGCCTAGGTTGGTTTCGAACTTCTGGGCTCAGGCAATCCTCTTGCCTCCGCCTCCCAAAGTGCAGGGATTACACGCGTGAGCCAACGTGCCCGGCTGTCACAGCTACTTCCTTGCTGTCTGATTTTGGGTACCAGCCCTTACCTGCTCTAAGCTAGGTTTCCTCATCTGTACTTTGGAGACACTAACAGTCTTAGTCCCAGAATAGCAGAGAACATTGAATGCCACAATACATGAAAAGCATTTAACACTGTGCCTGGCATTTAGGAGAGGCATTGAAAATTTTTTTTTTCATGTTTACGTTTTTGTATATACTTATCCCTTAAAATTTTTATTTACTATTCTTCAGATTTTTTTTTTTTTTTGAGTCGTAGTCTCATTCTGTTGCATCCAGGCTGGAGTGCAGTGACATGTTCATGGCCACCCCAACTTTGACCTATTGGACTCAGGCGATCCTTCCATCTCAGCCTTTCTAGGAGCTGGAACTACAGGCATGTGCCACCGCGTCCAGCTCATTTTTTGATTTACTGTAGAGATGAGGTCTCACCAAGTTGCCCAAGCTGGTCTCAAACCTGTGGTCTCAGGCAATTCTCTCACCTCTGCTTCCCAAAGTATGGGATTACAGGTGTGAGCCACTGAGCCCAGCCTACTAGTCTTCAGTTTTACAAAGAATCTCTTGTGTTTCCCAGTAATCCCACTGTAACAAGATTTTTTAATTATGAAACATTTCCAACATACACAAAAACAGATTAATAAAATAAACCCATGACCCTCTCTCCCTCCAGATGTCTATCGCCCAGATTAAGAGCTCTGTAAATATTGTTGCTTTAATTCTTTCCTTCTTCCTTCCAGGCTCTGACACATTGGTTCTCGGCTGCCAAGCGCCATGAGGGGCCTTCTTTGCGGGCCACTGCCCATGTTGCTGCTCCTTCTCCAGCCTTGGGAAACCCAGCTAGGGTTGGCAGGTGAGCTGGGCCCAGGTCTGGCGAGTGGGAGGAGGGGAGCAGAGGCAGGTCCTCCGTCTGTGGCCAGGGCCTGCTGGGGAAAGAAAAGCAAGAATTTGAAACATGCCTCACCAGGTTTAAGTTCCCCACTTCACCTCCCTAGGCCTCAGTTTCTTCTCCTGTAGGAAATGGCTTGGTTTGGGGCTCATGCAGAATTGCTCACGTAGTGTTTAATTTTGAAAAAAATATTTAAAAACATGGAACAACCAGACGATTTTCCATAAAAATTCTCATCTAGGGCTCCTTTTGGAACATTCAGGGATCTGCTAACATCCAGTCCGTATGGCTGCACGGCAGCATTGGTTGGAGCTGCCCACTTAAGAGGAGATTCGTGCTCTTTGAGTGTCCACCATCCTAAGTCCACCAGTTCACTCATTTACGTTGCCTGCAGGGCTCCCATAGGCGTTTGAGTTTTCGACCTCTCCTTCTTTACGCTCCTCAGTGGATATACCTTCTCAGAATAGCCCTCAGAGCTGTAGGATGGGGAATTCGTGAAATCTAGCCCAGGTCCTAAACAAATGCTGGATGAGTGTATCTGGCCTGCCTTTGCTAGGTTAATTTGGCTCTGGGCATTGTTATGTGGGGATACGAGCATTTCTCCTGGGTTTCCCTGGGGGTCTCCGCGGAGGAGGCCTTGCTGACCTAGGAAAGTCCTCCCCGATCTCACCGCAGGTCCCAGATGCCATACTGGGCCCCTGGATTTGGTGTTCGTGATTGACAGCTCCCGCAGCGTGCGCCCCTTCGAGTTTGAGACGATGAGGCACTTCCTGGTAGGCCTTCTCCGTGGTCTGAATGTGGGGCCCAACGCCACGCGCGTCGGCGTGATCCAGTATTCGAGTCAAGTGCAGAGCGTCTTCCCGCTTGGCGCCTTCTCGCGCCGCGAAGACATGGAGCGCGCCATCCGCGCTCTGGTGCCGCTGGCGCAGGGCACCATGACGGGGCTGGCAATCCAGTACGCCATGAACGTGGCCTTCAGCGTGGCCGAGGGCGCGCGCCCGCCCGAGGAGCGTGTGCCGCGTGTCGCCGTCATTGTGACGGACGGGCGGCCCCAGGACCGCGTGGCCGAGGTGGCGGCGCAGGCGCGCGCCCGTGGCATTGAAATTTACGCTGTAGGAGTGCAGCGCGCCGATGTAGGCTCTCTGCGCGCCATGGCGTCGCCCCCTCTGGATGAGCACGTCTTCCTCGTAGAGTCCTTCGACCTCATCCAGGAGTTTGGTCTGCAGTTCCAGGACCGGCTATGTGGTGAGTGGGGGTTAAGGACCGGCGGGCGGTGGCGCCGGGGGAGGGTGGGTGGGTGATGGTGCCAGAGTGAGGCTTGAACTCCCAATCCAACTGCTTTCATTCCCGGTCCCATTCTAGTACATCCCATCCCATCAGGGTGGCCACCACGCAGTCCAGGTAGATTTGAGTTGCTCTGGCCTACCGCAGGGTGATTCAGATTTCAGCTCTGGCCACTTTTGCTTAGGCTCGGTCCACCAGGACGAGCGTTTGTGGTTTACCGCGGGCTTCATGTTAAACTTCAACCCAAACCCCTCCATACAAAGAAGCACTGATCCTCAAAGCTGAGAGCAAGGCCCACTTGTCAGAGCCATGCCCTGGCTCACATGAGTGACGGCTCCTCCCACTCTTATCTTAGATCCCCCCACAAAGCCTGCAAATCGTTCTAGTCACAGTTTGAGTTACTCTATCCACCTTGATTTAGCACCTCTCCACCTCCCTACCTTGTCCCTACCTCTGTGTAGTCCTGCCCTACCCCACTGACACATCTAAGTCCGGTGACCCGTCTTCAGAGCCTATTCACAGGGGCTCCTCAAGCGTCTTCTTTCCCTAAACCCTCCCACCTGGCCTAGCCCTCTCAAATGAGTCCTGTCCCTCCTAAGGCTGTACTTGAGGTTGATGCCTGCCCCTCCCTCATCCCCACCCAACTCTCTCTTGCTGGAGGCTTCTGCTGATTCTAGTCTTGTGTGTCCTAAGGGAAGGACTGGTGTGCTGAAGGTGGACATGGCTGCCAGCATCGATGTGTCAATGCCCCAGGCACGTTCCACTGTGCCTGCAACCCAGGCTACAAGCTAGCAGCAGATAAGAAGAGCTGTCTGGGTGAGAGCTACCTCTGCCCTGCAATCTCACTGCTCCTGAATTTTCTTTGGCTCCTCATAGCCCCAGCATCAGACCAATGAGTTTGAAAGGGTCTTTGGAAGTGAAATCCCACCTTCTTCACTTTATAGGCCTAAGAAAAAGATAATCCCTAGGGTCACACAAGTCCTTGGTGCAACCCCGCCGTTAAGTGTGCTCTCTACCTCCTCTTCTCCCTGTATTGAGGACAGTGTCCTGCCTGACTCCAGTCCACCTCCCAACCTTGTTTCTGTCTTCTCACAGGCATGGTCTTACAGTTTCTCCTCTTAGATACTCCCAGGGGTCTTAGTGTAGTGGGATTGTCCCCACATTCCTGCATCTGCTCCTCATCTCTTTGTGCGCTGCCCACTGGGCTGCCTGTTCTTGGGTTCCCCTCTGCCTCTGCAGACCACATTTGCATTATTTATTTATTTATTTTTTCAATGAGTTTCACTCTGTTGCCCAGACTGCAGTGAAGTGGCATGTTAATGGTCACCGCAGTCCAACTTACTGGGCTCAGGCAATCCTTCTACCTCAGCGTTCCAAGTTGCTGGGACCACAGGTGTGCGCCATCACACCCAGCTAATTTTTTTTATTTATTGTGGAGACGAGGCCTCACCATACTGCCCAAGCTGGTCTCAAACCCTGAGCTCAGGCAATCCTCTTGCCTTGGCCTCCCAAAGTGCTGGGATTACAGGCATGAGTCACTGCACCCGGTTGGTTTTTTATTTACATCTTCTGTAAAGGTATGGCTTGCATGCCTTGTTTATTCAATTGGGTTTTTATTTTTGGTGTGTATGTGTGTCTGCTCCTGTGTCATAATTGCAATTTATGTTACTGAGTGTCGAGGTAGACATTGTGTTAGGAGTGTTACATACATTGTCACTCAGACTCACAACAGTCTGGCTTACATTCTGGTGGTCACCTCTTGCTGTGAGCCTCTGCTGAATTCATTTGATGTATGGATCTTCTTTCACTCTCTCAACCCCATACATGTTGTTCTTGTTCCATGCATGTAAATCAGTCTGCTTTTTTGGTTTACAAACTTGTGCATGCAAGGGCATGTGTGTGTCTGTGTAAGTGTGCATATGTCTATTTGACTAAAGAGGGGAATGGATAGAGTATGAGTTTAATCTAAGTAAAGTCAAACACACACACATGTATGAAAAAGACATGCCCATTGTTTAGAATTGACTATTAGACATCTTTGTTCTTAAAGTTTCTCAGTAAGCCCAGGAGAGGGGATTCTTCACTGGCAGCCTCCACCCACAGAGTTACTTGTCTTCATGCTTTTCTTCACTTTCATCTCTTTTCCAGGAACCCAAAATTCTTACTTTTTTTTTTTTTAATACAGAGCAATTCTCTCTCCATTGCCTATTCCCAGTGCTAGGCCATCTTTGCCCATCCAAACCATCAAGATGCTTAGCAGGGCAATAGGTCTCCTTCCTCCTCAGAAGGAAGTGTAAACAGCAATTTCTCTCTTTCATTATAGTCCCATTTTGCCAGTGGAAAAATGTAGGCTCAGATAAGTAAAGTGGCTGAGCTTAGTCCTCGCTGTATCTCTGGGATAGGGGCTCTGTCTTCTACAACGGAAAATTCTTGTTTTTATGTCTGGCTCAGTAATGGCTGCACTGACTCTGGGCTGCATTTAGAGTCTGAGTTGGGAGGGGTCACCTGACTTTATAGGAGGGAAGCTTATGCTTATAGAAATTACAGATGCCTGACTGTCACCTCATATTGATTAAATCAGGATCATTGGGGTTGGAGCCCAGGCATAGGTATTCTTTAAAATGTCCATAGATTGTTGTGCTTCTAGGGTTGAAAAGGGAAACCCTGGGCATAGGCTGACCTCATCTCTTTTTTTAGCCATTAACCTGTGTGCTGAAAGGACCCATGGCTGTGAGCACCATTGTGTCAATTCCCTGGGCTCTTATTTCTGTCGCTGCCGGGCTGGCTTTGTACTCCAGCAGGACCAGAGGAGCTGCAGGGGTGAGCAACACTTCTGACCCACCCACTTCCTATTAGCACCCTGGACTAAGGCCTCTGATGGCCCCAATCAGAGGTGACAGTTTGCTGTTTCTTTCTATCCACCAGCCATTGACCACTGCGGCTTCAGGAACCATAGCTGTCAGCATGAGTGTGTTAGCACCCTTAGTGGGCCACGATGCCGCTGCAGAGAGGGCCATGACTTGCTACCTGACGGGAGGAGCTGTCAGGGTGAGGAGGGGTCTCCTACATTTGTGGGGAGAGGTAGGGAACCCTAGCTGGTGGGGTCTACCTGGCTCATCTTAACCTGCCTCTCCTTTAAGTCCGGGACCTTTGTAATGGCGTGGACCATGGCTGTGAGTTCCAGTGTGTGAGTGAGGGCTTCTCCTACCGCTGCCTGTGCCCCGAAGGGCGGCAACTTCAGCCAGATGGCAAGAGCTGCAACCGTGAGTGATGATGGGAGGACATTCTGTCTGCTCCTGCCCCATTGCCCACATTCTGGGCATCCTTGGCTTTACCCTTGCTGTGGCCCAAGGCTGTGGTGTGAATGTGTGTTGGGGGGTGGTCGTGTTGGAGGATGTGCAGTGCCCTGTGTCCATCTCTTTCCTGCCAATCCTCTACCCTACTGCCAATGTTAATTTAAAAAAAATACATACAGAATCACATTTCCCCTTTGCTCAAAAGCCTTCTGTGGCTTACCCATGCCTACAGAATAAATATCAAATGCCTTATCCCTGAGTTTTTCAAATGGTGGGCACAGCCACATTAGTGGATAATGAAATCAAATTACTGGGTTACAACCAGCATTAAAAAAAAAAAAGAATGGAAGACAAAATAGAGTTTACTGCATGCAGAAAGAGTATTATTTCTGAAACTTAAGTTTAGTAATATGTGAGCACATGAAGTGAATCATGACATATTATTGTTGTTATTTTTACGGTGGGTTGTGGTCAAAATTTTGAAACCACTGCCTTAGCTCATCATAGTCTAGCTTCAGCCAACCCCATCAGTCTGTCTCCTGCCACACTTGGGATTTTTAGTCATCCTGGCCTGCCCCTCCCTGAGTGTGTCGAGGGCTTCCCAGCTCCCATGCCTGCGCCCTGTGCTCCCATGCTGCTGCCCACATTCTATACTGTTCCTCCCTGCTTTGGCAAACTCCTACTCATCCTTCAAGATTGTCTTAGTCCATTTGGGCTGCTGTAACAAAGTACCATAGACTGGGTGGCTTAAACAACATTTATTTTTCACAGTTCTGGAGACTGGGGAGTTCAAGACCAAGGTGCCAGCAGATACAGTGTCTGGTGAGGGCCCATTCTCTGGTTCATAGACAACAGTCTTCCCGCTGTGTCCTCACATGGTGGAGAGAGAACGCAAGCTCTCTTCAGACTCTTATAAGGACACTTCTTTTATTCATAAAGGCTCTACCCTCATGACATTCTCAATCCAATTAATCAGACCATCACATTATGGGAGAGGGTTTCAACACATGAATTTTGGGAGGTACAATCATTCAGTTCATAACAGAGATCAAATTGAATGTCACCACCTCCATGCAGCCTTCCTTAACAACTCCAGGAAAAAATAAACGTCCCTACCTTGGGCTCCCTGCATGCCCTCTTTTTTAGCACTTTCCTTGGCCATATCATATGGTATATCTGAATTGCTCTGCTCTATCCTAATTTCCTCATGGGTCAGGACTATGTTTTATTTATTCTTGAACCCTCTTTAGGGCCTAGCAAAGTCCCTGATTCAGAATAGGGAAGGCAACATTGTGCAGCGATTAGGAGCCTGGGTGTTGGGGTCCGACGGACCTGGCTTCAAGTCCTAGCTCAGTCACTATTAGCTGTGAAATATGGGGCAATCACTTCATCCTTCAGAACCTCAGATTATAGAAAATGGGCATGATATTCAAGGTTACTGGGAAGATTGGGAATCTATGTAAAGCACTTTACCCAGTGCCTGGCACATGGAAGCTTTCAGTACATAATTTTATTATTATTATTAATACTAGTACAGTGCTTAGAATTATGCCTGATACATAGTAGATGATTAGTAAATGCAGTTATCGTGGTTATTATTACAAAATTTGATTTTAGCAGAGTGCCTGGCTTGTTCTAAGCACTTAATAAATGTCAAGGGCAATGAAAGGGATGATGATGCTTATGACATTATTTAACAACTGCCCAGCATAGCAAGGACTCGATAAGCATTATCTGTTCTATAACACATGTTTGCAAATGAATGATGAGATGGGTAGACGGCTGCTGCAGTCAAGGATCTGGCCCCTCCATCCGCGCTCCTCTCGCTGTGCAGGGTGTCGGGAAGGTCACGTGGACCTCGTTCTCCTGGTCGACGGTTCCAAGAGTGTGCGCCCGCAGAACTTCGAGCTGGTGAAGCGCTTCGTGAACCAGATCGTGGACTTCCTGGACGTGTCCCCGGAGGGCACGCGCGTGGGGCTGGTGCAGTTCTCCAGCCGCGTGCGCACCGAGTTCCCGCTGGGTCGCTACGGCACCGCGGCGGAGGTGAAGCAGGCGGTCCTGGCGGTGGAGTACATGGAGCGCGGAACCATGACCGGGCTGGCGCTGCGGCACATGGTAGAGCACAGCTTCTCCGAAGTTCAGGGTGCGCGGCCCCGCGCCCTCAACGTGCCTCGCGTCGGCCTGGTCTTCACCGATGGCCGCTCACAGGATGACATCTCGGTGTGGGCAGCGCGCGCCAAGGAGGAAGGTGGGCTTGGCACGGGACACAGGGGGCGGGGGTTGGGTCGGACACGAGGAGGCGGCTTTCCCGAGGACCAGGGCACCCTCTGAGCCCCCAGCCCCGGCCCCCGTAGGCATCGTCATGTACGCCGTGGGCGTGGGCAAAGCGGTGGAGGAGGAACTGCGTGAGATCGCTTCGGAGCCGGCGGAGTTGCACGTGTCCTATTCCCCCGACTTCAGCACCATGACGCACCTGCTGGAGAACCTCAAAGGCAGCATCTGCCCGGGTGAGCACATCTCTCCCGGGGCTCCTTCTCTTCCTACCCAACGCTCCACCCGTTCGTAGAGTTATAGCCAGGGGATGGGCTCACTAGACAGAGCCCTGCCACTCAAAGTGTGGTCCGCGGACCAGCCGCAGGGTAGTCATCTGGTAGCTTGTTGAAGCAGTGCTCCACACCGAATGAAGCAGTCTGCTCTTTGACAAATTCTCAGGTGGTTCCTGAGCTTTTTTTTTTTGGAGTTGGAGTCTTACTCTGTTGCCCAAGTTGGAGTGCATTGGCATACTCACGGCCACCACAGCCTCGACCTGCTGGGCTCCTGCGATCCTTCCGTCTCAGCCTTCCAAGTAGCTGAAACTACAGGCATGTGCTACCACACCTGGTTAATTTTTTTGACTTATTGTAGAGATGCGGTCTCACCAAATTGCCCGGGCTGGTTTCAAACCCGTGAGCTCAGGCAATCCTCTCACCTCGGACTCCCAAAATGCTGGAATTAAAGGAGTGAGCCACAGTGCCCGGCTTTCTGAGCATATTAAAGTCTAAGAAGCACTAGGCTAGGCTCCCTGTCCCCCAAATCAGTGGCTGTTCAGAATAATTCGGGAAAATGTTTTCAAAGGCATATGAAACAACATTTGTAAGTAGAGTCACAGCAGATATCCTTTGAGCTTGTTGGAATTCAACTTTATGGACTTGGCAAAGTGGCAGGACTGAGTATGTTTCAAGTACACAAAGTCATATGAGTGGTTTTTTTTGGTGAGGGACCAACATAGCTCATAAATACTATCCATCTACTTCATCTGGTGTTCACCTGAGGAAAAGCGACAAACTCAACCTGCCAAGGAGAAGGAGGTTGTTGAATCAGGTGTACTGTACTTTGTAGGTGATATAGGGGAGAACTCGAGGGTAATTTTTTGTTTGTTTGTTTACCACAGCATCCTTAGACCAACCCAGGCTTAAGGTATGACTCTGCTTTCAGACTAAGAGATAACTTAAATCACTACAGTAACTTTGTTGAGGCTAAGTGCCAGGCATTGTGTTCCTGTTTCACTACCAGTGATCTTAACAATGACACATGTTTACAGAATTTCAGTGAATCTAAAGTACCATCTATTTAAAGGCTCATGACTACTTAACGTACTGCTAAGAAAAATTGCCAAATTTAATTGTAAGACATCCCCCCCCCAGCTGTTGAAATGTATGGAGAGATAGACTTGGATCAGGGTCAGTGGCTCTTAAACATTAGGGTACATCAGAGTCACCTGGAAGGATTTTTGAAAACACAAATTGCTGGGCTGGAACTCCAGATTTTCGGATTCAGTAAGTCTGGGATAGGGTCTGGTAATTTGCATTTCTGATAAATTCCTATGTGATGCTGATGCTGCTGGTCCAAGGATGACACTTTGAGAATCACTGGTCTAGTGAAATACATAATAGGTATTTGCTTGTGTTTTAGATCTTTATCTTTCAATTAGGTAGGCAGTAGCTACATGTGCCTATTACATTAAAGTTAATTAAACAAAACTAAAATAAATTTCAGTTCTTCAGTTGCATCAGTCACATTTCAAAGTTAAACAGAGGGCAACCCCTTGGTCCCACACGGGAGCTTTTCTGTCCTCTCAATAAATCCTGCTTTCTAAAAAAAAAAAAAAATATATATATATATATATATATATAAGCAGCCACACGTGGCTTGTGGCCACCACATGGGACAGGGCAAATGTTCCATCATTGTATAAAGTTTCTGGACTCTTGTTACTCAAAATGTGGCCCACAGACCAGCGGCACCAGCATCCCTTGGGAACTTACTAGAAATGTAACTTCTTAGCTCCTTCTCCATTCTGAATCAGAATCTATGTTTTATTTTATTTTATTTTTGAGTTGGCGTCTCACTCTGTTGCATAAGCTGGAGTGCAGTGGCGCGCTCTCATGGCCACTGCTGCCTCTACCTGCTGGGCTCAGGCAATCCTTCTGCCTCAGCCTCCCAAGTAGCTGGAACCACAGGTATATGCTACCACATCCAGCTAATTTTTTGATTTATCGTAGAGACAAGGTCTTGCCAAGTTGCCCAGGCTGGTCTCGAACTTGTGGGCTCAGGTAATCCTTTCACCTCCGCCTCCCAGAGTGCTGGGATTACAGGGATGAGCCGTCACACCCAGCAGAATCTACATTTTAACAAGTTCTCCTGATGATTCCAATGAACATTAAGTCTGGATTAATGTTCACACACACACACACACACACACACACACACACACACACACCAATGAATCCTCAAAGCCACCAATGAATAGCTTTTTTCATTATATCCATTTTACAGATGAGGAAGCTGAGGCTTAGAGAGGTTGAGTTTTCCAGTGTCTCACAGCTCCTTGGCTGGGACTCGCCCTAAGTCTGTCTGAATCCAAAGCCCATATGCTCAACCATAGGCCCGGTGTGGGTAAATCAGAGGGCCGCCGGCAGGGCCGGCTCGGCCTGCTGCGGTTTCTCATGCCCCTGACTCTGGGTCCGGGTTGCAGAGGAGGGCATCGGCGCCGGGACGGAGCTTCGAAGCCTGTGCGAATGCGAAAGCCTCGTGGAGTTCCAGGGCCGCACGCTGGGGGCGCTCGAGAGCTTGACGCAGAACCATATCCTTTGGGGCTCGTGGCTGGAGGGAAAGCGGAGGGACCCCGGCGCACTTGGACGCTTCCTTAACCCGTCACTGGCCCAGCTGACCGCGCGCCTGGAGGATCTGGAGAACCAGCTGGCCAATCAGAAGTGAGGGCCACGGGTGGCCCAGACGCAGGCTGGGGCGCGGCCCCCCACCGCCCGACTGTGCTCCTCGCGCCCGTCGGGGCGCCCGGGCCGGGCAGAACCTGGGCGCCTCGGGCTTGGGTTGTCGGGCTGGAGGCGCTGGCGGGCTCCCAGCG
>NW_007247133.1:163091-180972 GCF_000164805.1 Carlito syrichta
GCTGGACCCGCACGTCCCCGCTGCGTGCTGCGCTCAGTTCTTTGTTGGATTTGTTTTTTGTTTTCTTTTTCTTAAAAAAACAATCTGATTTCCACAGGGTCGGTTTGTGGGTCTTGCTGCGCCGCCAGGGGAAGGGGGGGCCAGACGGAGCGCGCTCCAGCGGCGCCCGGGCGGCGTCTCCTTGGAGAAAGGTGCATTGTGCGGGGATCGGGCTGGGGGGCAGTAGATCCGGTACTGCTTCCCCCTCCTTGTTTATTCAGCCGAGAACAGATGGCTCCTTATGCAGGCTACAGGAAGGGAGGGGGCGCAGCGGGAACCCTTGGGGTCTGAGCAAGTCTGTGCCCCCCCAAGCCCCAGCGGACGGAACATTCGCTCTCTGGTCATGCCTATTTCATGGTGCCCCCAAACCGGGCTCAAAGCTTCTAGGACTGGGCAAGGGTGGGAGTGATAACGCCAGAGTCAGTAACTGAACCCCTAAACGGATGAGATGGGAGCAGATAGATGAGTTTTGCCTGGATTTTTATCTCCCTCCACTAGGTAGGAAGAGAAAGTGTCAGCTAGGACTCCCGTGCCCAGCCGGTGGCCCTTCTTCTGTCACCCTACGGTCCCCCCTAAAGCATCCCTATCAGTAAAGAGCACAAAATAGTACCATTTCCCAGGTGCATACAAGAAACTGCAAAGTCTAAAATGCATCCTAGATTGATTTGGAGCCAATTACTCTGTTTCCTCATCTGTAAAGCGCAGAGTAATATCATTACCCCCGAGGGTGATGGCAGGAATTGTGGAAATTCTAAGGCATTTGACGCTGTGCCTGGTACATAGCAGGCTCTCAACTGATGGTAGCTATGAACTACTCTTATAGTTATAGCTAAGACCTTTAACCTTGGGTATTGTTCTAAGTGATTTGCAAATATTTTCATTTTATCCTCACAACAACCTTGTGAGAGAAGAATTATTACTTTTATCATCCCCATTTTACAGATTAGGAAACTGAGGCATAGAGAGGTTATTTTCCAAAGTCACAAATCTCATAAGAAGTTGAACCAGGATGTTTCCTATGGCTGCTGTGACAAATCACCACAAACTGAGTAGCTAACAACACAAATTAATTACCTCAGAGTTCTTAGGTCAGAGGTCTAAGATGGTTGGCAGGGCTGCATTCCTTCTGGAAGCTTTTGTTTCCTTGCCTTTTCCAGCTTCCAGAGGCTACCTGAAACCCTGGGTGACGGCCCACATCACTTCAACCTCAACTTCTGTCATGACATCTCTTTGACTCTGAGACCCCCATCTCTGGGTCTTAAAAGGACCTTTGCAATTATACTGAGATGACTCTGATCATCGTGAATAATCTCATCTCTAGCTCTTTGTTTTAATCACATCTGCAAAATCCCTCTTGTCATATAAGGTGACATCTTCACAAGTTGCAGGGATTAGAATATGGACATCTTCGGTGGGGAGGGTCATCCTGCCTACACATAGGGCTTGCAGCCCGACTGACTGGCTTCAGGGCAGGAGTTCTTAAGCACTCTGTGCCTGGCACCTTGCTAGGCTTGGTGAGGAGGAAGAAATGCATGATTGAGAAACGCTCTTGAGCTGAGGGAGCTCAGGGCTAAAGCAGGTGAGTTTCATTGACTGTAGCTGAAGCAGAAAGGGGGAACTTCAGATGAGAAGATGGAGCAAAGAGCAAGCAGGCAAGGAGGGAGAAATCCTGCATGAGATCCTTGAATGATGGCTGGAATTTCTGCAGGTGGCCCTGGAGGACTTTACAAGTGAGTGAAGCATGAATGTGTCAGCCAGGAGTGACCAGAGTAAGGGGGGATGAGAGTGCTCATCTTACCTGGACATGAGAATCAGGAGAGCTAAAGTGCTACACCTTGCCCAAACTTTCAATTTACAGTTGGGGAAACTGAGACATAGAGGAGAGTTGCCTGCCCAAGATCACACAGGGAACAATCAGCTGGACCAGGAAGAAGCCTGGTGAAGTGTGTGTGTGTGATAGTCAACTGTAACAGGGCACTCAACTGACAGGGGATACCGAGCAGAGGCCAGACTTCCTTCCTCCCTGGTGCTGGCCAGCACTGCCTTCTCTGGTTTCTTTCCTTATCTGTTCTTTTCTCCTGCAATCTCCCCACTGGGCACGGGATGGCGCCCAGAGCTCTGATTTGGAGCTGGGTCCCAGAGCCCTTGCAGGCGGCTCTTGGACTGATTAGCTTGTCCTCCCTTAACACCCCTCTATCTTCTCTGGCAGACCCCACCAGTGTAGTCTAGAAGTTCCTAGGCATTGGCCACATACTCCTGGACTTGAAGAGTAGCCCTGCTACTTACCAGGTGTGTGTTGGTGTTCACAGGTAGTGGTTTCCTTGCTCACCTCCTGGTCCTCTCTCATTTTCCCTTTGGTGGATAGAGCAGAATTCCTGACCATTAGTCATGCTCCAAACAAGGGTAGCTAGCTCTTCCTTTTTTGTTTATACCCCCCCCCCTTACTTCAAAGGATAGGAGAAGATTGACAAAGGACTCATGAATTAAAAAAAACCCATAAACATTTATTAAGCCCAGAACAGAGAATAAGAACCAAATAACAGTGAGGGAAGAGTAACCTTGCCAAAAAAGCTTGACTCGAGAAGGCACAGAACCTGAGCACAGATCCTGGGCCTGGGTCTTGTGGTGTCTAGGCAAGCAGAGTTTATGTGGCTTTCAGAGTCTGCTAAGACCAGGCACAGAGCACTTACACACTGGGGAGTCTTGAGCAGGTCCCCTGGAGAGAACTTCGTGCCTTCAGTCCTCTTGATTCTCTGGAGACTTTGAATAATTAAACAAGGATAGTGTCTTCCCCAATGCTTAGCCTGTTTCTTAGACTTAGTATCACTCACTAGATGTGACCTTGGATGACAAAGCATGGGGGCAGGAATATCAGCCAACTGCTAAGTCCCTTTCTGAATTTCACCTCTTTCTGTTCCTCCAGTTCTAGCTCACAGCTGTGTTTGTTTCTCCAGCTGGCACAACTGTGCCTCCAAGTGTTTGTCTACGTTTCTGGTTGTTTGGACCCAAGGTAATCAGAAAAGAGAGAGGAGAACTGTCACTACAAAGTACCTACAGTGTCCTGGGGACTGCGCTATGCCTTACATCTGCATTGTTTTGTTGAAACCCCTTGGCCAACGGGAGGGAAAACCAAGGTTGAGAGAGGCCACTTGCCCAAGGCCCAGAGCTTCCAAGTTAGGATGTGAACCAAGGTCTCCTTGATCCCAAAGTAGGCCCATTTTGCATCCCTACCCTTCAGTTATCAGGGTCAAATTTGGACTGTTTCAAAGAAACTTTCTTAGAAAACTCACATAGCAGACAAAAGCCAAGCCCAAGAGGTGGCGCAGATGTGTAGCAGGAGCTGAAGTGGAGGCCTAGCTCTGCCTTTCATTAGCAGTATGGTCTCCACATGGAGCTTTTGCTTCAGTGTCCCCACCTGTGAGATCTGAGTGACAAAACTAACCTCATAGGCTATCACATAGACATCACCAATGAATGTGAACATGCCTAAGGAGTGATCGGGAAGGGCTGTCATGTTTTCAGGACATTACTTACCCTTCTTTCTACTTTTCTGTCTCAACTGAAGTAAAGATCCTGCCTGGGTGGCTCCAGACCCCAAGACCCAATGAAGAAGTTGGGCCTCATTGTACAATGAGAAGCAAATTCATTGCATACAGTGAATTCAATACAAATTCATTGTTTTGAAAGAATACAGGAAGGCATGAGCAGCTTAGCTTTGTGGAGCCCAGGAAGGCTTCTTGGAGGTGGTGGCAAGTGAGCTGCATCAGGGAGGAAGAGAACACGTTCCCCAGATGACAAAAGAGGAGAAGGCCCCCAGGCAGAGAGAGGGCTTGCGTGGCATTTCAGGGGCACTTGGGGAAGGTGAGGCTGGAGAAGAAGGTCTGCCTCAGTCCCCAAGGTGGATCATGCCACATCACATGACAAGGGCTTGTGGGTTAGTGTTTCTCACACTCCATGGACTTGTGAATCACCTGGAGCGCTTGTTAAAAATGTAGCATCCTGCTGGACTCGGTGGCTCAGCCGGCCAATCCCGCACTTCGGGAGGCCGAGGTGAGTGAATTGCCTGAGGCTGCGGGTTCGAGACCTGCCTGGGCAACTTGGCAAGACCTCATCTCTACAATAAATAAATAAAAAAAAATTAGCTGGGCATGGTAGCGCGTGTCTGTAGTTCCAGCTACTTGGAAGGCTGAGGTGGAAGGATCATCTGAGCCCAGCAGGTCAAGGTTGTGGTGGCCATAAGCATCACTACACTCCAGCCTGGGCGACAGAGTGAGACTCCAACTCAAAAAAAAAAAAGTAGCATCCTGTAGTGGGACCAGTAATCTTTGTTTTCATCAGCTTCTGGGTAACACCGTGCGGGTGATCAGAGGAAGAAAAGAGAATGGGGCTACAGGAGATGGGGAGGAGTGCAGGGCAAGGGTACAAACAGTGTCCTCCCCAGAGAGTGCAGATGCGGGGCCTTCTGGGGTGAACAAGTGCCGTGTTCCAGGGTTGGAGAGAAGGTCTGTGTTGCTGGAATTCAGTGGGCGAGTTGCATGGTGGGAGTTGATGATGATATAGGGGCACAGGAGTCTGATAACTAGGGCTTGGCAGGCAGCAGTGAAGGTGCTCATGCAACCATCACTGCCCTGCTCAATTGACACTCCTCGTATTCCTTAGCAAGAAAGTGTGTATGGCCACCCCACCCTTGCCTGCCCTCTTCTCTCCCAGGACTGTGGGGAAGAGCAGATGAAACCAGGTGATGTGCAAATGCTCCGTAAGTCATAACATGCTGCCCATAAGAGGAGGGAAGTGCTGCGGTTCTGAGTGTGGTCGGGACCATAGCGTCAGCATCATCTGGGGACCTGTTGGAAATGCATATTCTTTTTCTTTCTTATTGAGTGTAACATTTATTTTGTTGAGTCATTTAAGGAATATGTCCTTGCAGGCACAAAATAAATATTGTTGAATTACATTTTAAAATCTGTGAAGAAACTGAAAGGGAAAGGCCCACATTCCAAATTGAAAAAATAATGCAAAGAGAATCCATCCTCTTTGCAGAAAATAGATTCCATAGGGTTGTAACTGATTCTTTTTTCTTTTTTTAAAGATGTAGTGTGCCATTCAGGATTAGGTATACAAGTGGTCATTGTACAGGTAAAGTTTGGGCCTCCCTTTGGTCCCCACTTTGCCTGTTTTGAGGTACCCTTATTGATGTTGTGCCCTTCCCCCCACCCCAGCAGTATCCCACTACTGCCAATCCCTTTCTTATAGTATTATGGTAAATGTTCACAGTCTGCTTATGAGTGAGAACATGTGGTACTCTGTTCTTTGTTTCTGTGATAGATCACAGAGTATGATAGACTCTAAATCCATTCAAGTTGCTGCGAAGTCCATATATTTGTCCTTTCTATGGCTGCGTAACATTCCATTGTGTATATGTACCACATTTTTTTTCATCCAGTCCAGTTTCGATGAGCAGCACAGTTGGTTCCTTGTTTTTGCTATTGTGAATAGTGCTGCAATAAACATGCGTATGAAGGTATGTTTTTTGTAGAATGATTTGAGTTCCTCCAGGTATAGTCCCAGTAGGGGGATTGCTGGGTCATATGGGAAGGCCAATGTCTAATTCTTTTAGAAATCATTACACTGTTTTCCAAAGAGGTTGCACTAGTTTGCATTTCCACCAGCAGTGTAGATGCATTTCTTTTTCTCTGCAGGCTCACCAGCATCTGTTGTTTGTCTTATTAATGATGGCCATTCTTACTGGGGTTAGGTGGTATCTCAGTGTGGTTTTGATTTGCATTTCTCTGATGATTAGTGAGGATGAGCACTTTTTCACGTGTCTGTTGGCTGCTTGTAATATCTACTTTCGAGAAGTGTCTATTCATATATTTTGCCCACTTTTTAATGGGGCCGTTGGTTTTTTCCTTTCAGCATATTTGAGTTCCTTGTAGATCCTTGATGTTAGGCCTTTGTCAGATACACAGTTGGCAAATATTTTTTCCCCTTTCTGTGGTCTGTCTTCCTTCTCTGTTGATGGTTTCTTTTGCTTTGCAGAAGCTTTTCAGTTTGATGAGGCCCCACTTGCCTATCTTATCTCTTATTGCATGGACACTTGAGATTTTGATCAGGAATAGGTTGCCTGTTCCAAGGAAATGCACATTCTTGGGCTCCACCCTCCATCTACTGCTTTAAGCTCTAGGGATGGGGCCCACCAATCTGTGTTTTCACAAGCCCTCTGGATGGTTATGATGCAGGCTCAGGTTTAAGAACAACTATGGAAGAGTGATGGCAGTCACCTTCTTCTCCCCATTCTCATGCTCTGCTCTCTACCACTTGTCTCCCAATCTTCAACCCTGATGGAGTTCCCTGATGGCTCATTGTGCTCTCCAGCCCTTCCTGCCTCAAGGCTGGCTCTGTTTTTGGATTCACATGCAAATAAAACCTTTGTATTAAAGTATTTTTAAATTATACAAGCCATCCAAGCTTATTGTTAAAATGAAACTTAAATAGCACAGAAGGTATCAAGTGAAAAAAAAAAACCCTGCTCCCCTTAACCTCACTCCCTAGAGATAAGCACAGAACAACGGTCTCTGTGATGC
Source organism: Carlito syrichta (assembly GCF_000164805.1). Taxonomy (NCBI): domain Eukaryota; kingdom Metazoa; phylum Chordata; class Mammalia; order Primates; family Tarsiidae; genus Carlito; species Carlito syrichta. The sequence continues at coordinate 169,715 of NW_007247133.1, forward strand.
CTTCCAGACATTTCTTATGCATGCAGAGGCAGCTTGTGTAGTACTCTGAGGCCAGTTTACTTAATTTTGAGCTCCAGGGTTGCTTCTTATTTGCCAAATAAATTGGACAAGTTGCCTCAGTTTCATCATCCAGAAAGTGAAGTTAATGACAGCACTAATCTCATAGAATTGTGTGAGGGTAAAATCAATTCATTTGAATAAAGCAATCCGTGTCTGACACACAGGAAACACTATGTACTATTAGTTATTTCAGTATGTATTTTAATAATTTTCTTTTAAAATGCAGAATCATACTCTGTGTGCATGACTTGCAACTTGCTTTTTTCCACTTACTGCTATATCTGAGACTTTTCCTATCGTTGGGCACGCACACTGACATGTGGAGGATGCTTCTTGTTGTATGTCCAGTCTGTGTCTGACCATCCTTCTGAATGGGGACCTTCGTGGGCCTTTTGGGTAGGGTACAGGAGCCGAGCACTGCATTCCCCCATCCTTGGAAGCGAGAATGTGAGCACAACAGCACAATGCCACTGTTCAGAGCACAGGCATGGAAGCCAGGCTGCCTATTTGAATCCCAGCATTGCCACTAGCTGTTTGACCTTAGACAACTTTCTTAACTTCTCTGTACTCTGTCAAGGGAGGCCCAGTTTTCTCATCTGTAAAACAGAGGTAGTAATATTCCTTATGCCACTGGGTGATTGTGGGGATTGCAGGAGATAATCCATTTAACATTCTTAGAACAGTGCCTGGTGCATAGTATGCACAAGCATAAGTATTTATAAATAAATAAAATGCATGACTGAGGTTTAATTATACCATGTTTTCCTCTTGGGGTTATGAGTCTTGAGAGAATGAGGCAAAAGTACAGAACTGTTGGGAAGTAATTTACAGTAGTGATGAAGTTGAGTGTCCATTGATGGAATCCTAACCAGATGATTCTTGCTGGTGACCTTCGTTGACTTTCTTGGTTTCTGGTCATTATTTCTATGAAGTACCAGATATCCTTGCAAAGGATGAACTACCAGATATCCTGTGCTTTCAAGGTGCACAATTTCAAAAGGCATGGTGTGTGTGTGGGTGGGTCGGGGGGTGTTTACATAAAACACAGTGTGAATGGTCACCCTAGAGTTGTGAAATGGGCTCCCCAATGTCAGTCTGGTTTGGTGTGTCTGTTGTTTGCATCCAAGAACTCTGACCATGTCCTGCTTCATTCTTTGTGAGGGCTGTAGTATTTTACTCTATGTATGTGTCATTTAAAAAAATCATTCCCTATCAATGGATATCTGGGTAATTTGCAGTCAATCTACATTACATAGATCAATACAATGATGTGCTTCTCAGGGCCTATTGTCTGACCCTTTGAACCTTTCCCCTGACTCCACCCACTTACACAGGTACACAGTTGGGTGGGAAGTGGTCTCATTCCACGGTCTCACACAGTTCCAGCTGTGAACCTCTGCCTGCTTGACCCAGGCAGGACTGGCCAAAGTTTTCAGAGTAACAGAGAGCTCAGTGGGCCAGGGTGGAAGATGTTGATGCCTTTGGGGTGAGGGACAGGCAAGGACAGCTAGCCTGGCTCCTTCATGCTCAGTCCCCTCCCCCAAGCCAGGGCTAACCTCTCAGGGTTGGTCTTTGTCATCTCACTTCAGAATGGGAAGCCACATCTGCACCCGATGCCTTGAGGGGATAGTTGACCTGTTTGTTTCCTCCCTGGGGAATAGGTGCTTTAAAAGAAGGCTGGAGTTGTTCAAGGTCTACTTATGAGTGAGAACATGTGATACTCAGCTACCATATTGCTGTAGGAAAGGGACTGAAAGTGGCAGGATACTGCGAGGAGGGGGGTGGGGGGTGGGTAGCTGAGATTGACAGTAGTCGATATCCTCCTGGGGAAGGGGGACATACCTCATCAATAAGGGTATTTGCACAATGAACATTTATATACCTAACCCTGAATTGTACCCCACAATTTCAAAATAAAAATTAAAAGAGAGAGAAAAAAAAGAAAACCAAAAGAGATGGACTTTGGAAAAAAAAAAAAAAAGAAGCCTGGAAGGAAAAGATCTAAAGTGATCTAATGTGAGTACTGTTCATGGCGGGATTTCAGGTAGCCAAGGCAACCTATAATATGTACAGAACCATCTTCTAGCATTCCAGTGACTGTGATAACTCTTTTTATTTTATTTATTTGTTTTGAGATAGCGTCTCCATCTGTTGCCTGGTTGGAGTGCAGTGATACCATCAAAGCTGACTATAGGCTTGAACTCCTGGGCTCAAGGGATCCTCCCACCTCAACCTCCTGAGTAGCTTGGACTACAGGTAAGATGCTACCACACCTGGCTCATTTTAAAATTTTTTGTAGAGATGGTTTCTGGTCATTTTGCCTAGGTTAGTCTTTAACTCCTGGGCTCAAGCAATCCTCTTACCTTGGCCTTCCAAAGTTATGGGATTATAAGTGTGACACACTGTGCCCAGTCTGTAAAGTTCTCTCTGTCCTACATGATCCCATGGAATTCCCATGGCAACACTGAGAGGTCAGTCTCATCATTTTCCTTCTACAGATAAGATGCACGGATGAGGTTAAATTATTCCATGCTTTCCTCTTGGAAATATGAGTCTTGAGAGAATGAGGCAGAAGGGCAACTGAGGTCAGAGAGGGGAAGAGTTGTGCCCCAAACCACCCAGTGAGCATCTTGATGTGCAGGGCTCCTCCCACTTCATCAAGATAATCAGGAATGGGGTGAAAATGGGGACTTTCCTGTGACACAACAGCAGCTGCTAAAAGGTTTTGGGGGAGAGCGAGGAGTCAGGGAAGGACTGGTGTGAGTGCTGGGAAGCCGGCCACTGCCAATTCAGCTGCATTCCAGAAGAGTGGGAGGAGAGAAAGGGTGGAGGACAGTTGGCATGGGGATGGAGGAACAAGAACGACGATGACACTGATCATCACAGTGACGAATGTTTTCAGTGACTCACAAAGCAATTTCCCATTGTTCATAGTTCAGCAGAGCCACACAACCACCCTGGGAGGAAGACAAGGCAATGTGGCTGTTCCCATTTGACAGAAGGGAAAATTCAGGGCTGCTGAAGGAAAGACACTTGCCCAAGTTTACATGTCAAGCTACTCATCATGCTGGGTGGAACTAGACTTCTTGGACTCCAGCCTGGGATCTTGCTACCTCACGTGGGCCACAGCTGTGGCTGGCCAGAGTGAAAGGGGCCTTTGTCAGAGCTGAGGCTCAGCCACACCCTCTCTCCAGCCTCAGGCTGGGTGCCAGGCAAAGGGTTTGAACTGGAAGCTGGGGATGTCAGAGGATAAAAGGGTCTGGTTGTAATTGGAGGGGGCAAACCCCCTAATCATCCACATGTCCTCTGGGTCTCCCTGACCCCTTATACTGGCTGACCTGTGACAGATTCTGCCCCAGGATCTAATTTCATGGCTTTCTTGTGGACTCTGGTCCTTTCCTTGGAGGACGTGTGTGTGTGTGTGTGTGTGTACATGCTCAACTGCCTCTTCAGGCAAGGCCCCTCACTCATGTTGGCTTTTCTTCACACCCTTCCTCCTAGCCTGGCTCAAGCTTAGCAGCCCCTCTGCTTGAAGAAAACAAGCCTCCTCCATGAATAATACATTTTGAGTACCCATTATGTGCCAGGTTCTGTGCTGGGAGCTTTCACCTCTATTGTTTTCATTTGAACTAAACATCAACCCTTCCCAGTGGGTTACCTTCCCATTCCATCTTACCTTTTTTTTTTAAACAAGGTCTCACTCGTTCTCCCAGGTTGGAGTGCAGTGGCGTGATCATAGTTCACTGTAACTTTGACCTCCCGGGCTCAAACAATCCTCCTACCTCAGCCTCCTGAGTAGCTAGGTCTACAGGCATGCATCACCACACCTGGCTTTGACATTTTTTTTGTAGAGATAGGGTCTGGCTATTTTGGCTAGGCTGATATCCCCATCTTGAAAAATCAACTGTGGCTCACGATTCAAAATTGATTTATAATTTCATCAAAGAAAGTGTTGTGGGAGAAAAGTGGAACTATATCACCTTAATTTTGCCATCTTTAACCAAAACTTTTAGTATTGTTTTCCTAATAAAACATTACTAGCTAACAAGTGTTCGTGTTGCTGTTGAAATGACCTGCATCTGGGTCCTGGGCATTGGGGCCAGGAACAACAGAACCCCTAATGCAGACCATTCTTCTTCTACCATGTTTAATTCAAATATTTATATTAAATGTAGAAATCATGTGATGATGAGAGAGTAGAAAGAGAAAAAGACAGTGAACAAACAGTCCTTAAAAAAAGTGTGACATGAATTCAAAGGGGCTGATGTGTTATTGGAAAGAATTCTGGATGAAAACATTGTGCAATAGACACTAGATCATGATTCTGGTTACATTCCCAACAGAAATCTTTTTTGACCCCCATCTCTGGAAGTTGTCACATGTATTTCAAAAAGCCTTTGGAGGAGTGCAGACAAATTGTGGTCTCTTTGTTCCTTGATGTCTTGTATACCCATTGTATTTTTTTAATACTGTGCAGCCCAGAGAAAGGTTTGGTCTTGAGAAAGCAGAAATAGTAATTGACTGCAAACATCACAACCCAAATTTCCACAACCCAAAGATAACCAATAATATTTTGTTACACATAACTCCAACAATTTCACTTAGACATTTTATAAAAGGTATAAGTATCTGTAAGACTTTTGATACATACTCCCATATTGATTTCTGGGAGGAGTATGCATGTTATATGTTTTACTGATTTGTTCTTCCCTAGATAAAGCAATTTCCAGGTTACAATATATCATACAGCAAAAACAAAGGTTGTAGGGCCAGACCCACATAAGTTTGAATTTCTGCTCTGCTTCTTTCTAGCTGTATAGTATTGAAAAAAAATTACTGTAACTTCTCCAAGGCTTAAGTTCCTTAGTTGTAAAATAATGATAGCACACAGCCAATTTGTAATCTCAACCCAAAACACAGGGATTAAATTAGTGCTTACATGTGAAGCATGGTTCTTAGGACAGTAGAATCATCAAAGGAGACTGAGAAGCAACCCATGAGGCAGGAGTAAACAGGGTAACAACAGCAGACACCTATTGCAGGATTACTATATGCCAGGCCCTTGATATTTATTCTTATTTAATACTCAGAATTGACTCACGAAGTAGGTGTTATTTTCCCTGTTAAACAGCCAGGAAGGGGCAAAGCTAGGACCTGAACTCACCTCGTGGTGCTGCCTCAATAAATGGCAGCAATATAGAAAAAAGGTTTGGGACTTCCTCATTGGCTTGTAGAGTCTTAAAGAGAGATTTTTCTGGGATCTGGCAATGGGAAAGGACTTATATATAATCTGGGATAAGAGGCCAGCTGGGACACCTCTTATACCAAGGTGAAGTATATTGGAAGAGGTATATATTGTAGGAGTAGGAGAGAGCCAGGGTAGGCCACAGTAAAGGAGCAGGATGGGAATGGAGGGGAGGAGGGGACCCAGGCTGGGGCAAGAATGGAGGGCATATCAAATATAAATTAGGCAGGGCAGAGGGAGAATGTCGGAGCATTGAAGGCTAATGCTCTGCAACCATGTGCCTGGTGCAGGTAGCATCCTGGCTGAGAGGGGCTCCAGATCAGTTTGTAGTATGTCCTAATATTACGAGATGGAGGGAAAGGTGGATTTCCCTCCCTAGCACTGCTGTGTGAATTAATAATATTCCAATTTAGGAAGTTACAGGTACTTCATACATAACTTTATAATCATATTTTGAATGTAGGACATACTGGATTTCCTAGTGGATTGGACATAAAGTATAAAAGTAAGTGAAGAATTGAAGATGCTGCCAAGATTTTTGGTCTAAAAGAATGATATTGTCATCAACTAAGATGAGATAGGCAAAACAATTTGGGCAGGTAATATCAGGAATTCAATTTCAGACTTACTAAGTTTGAGATGTGTTTGAGGCATCTAAACTGAGACATCAGGAAGTTAGATGGATATAGGAGTTTGGAGTTTAGGGAAGAAGTCTGGGCTGGAGGTAGAAATTAGGGAGTCATCAGTATTTGGCTGATACTTAAAGTCATATAACTGGATGAGATCAGAAAGGAAAGAAATGCACGTGAATAAGGAAGACCAAGAACTGAGCCCAAGGGTCCCCAGCATTTGGAGTCTGGGGGGGGGGTTGGTGGAGAGGAGGAATCATCAAAGGAGACTGAGAAGCAACCCATGAGGCAGGAGTAAAATCAGGATATCATGGTATCCTTGAAGCCAAGTAAGAAAATAAATCAAGAAATAGTGAGCAATCACTAACAGCAAGTGCTGCAGGTGGGTCGACTAAAACAAGTGATGAGAAACTGACTGTTGGACTTAGCAACCTGGAGATCAGTGGTGGCTGACAAGGACATAGTCAGTGAATGGATGGAGAGTTGGTGGCATTGAAGGCTGACTGGAGCAGACATGGGAGAGAAAGGATGGGAAGAAAGGGGTTAGAGACAGCAGTGTGGATATCTGTTTTGAGGAGTTTTGCTGCAAACAAGTATTTTCCTCCTTGCCTAAGAAATTCAACTGATCCTGTAAAGAGATAAATTTTAAAAACTGTTTTAAAAAGAATAGTTTTAGATTTACAGAAAACTTGTGACGATTGTACAGAGGGTTTCCGTATATCCTTCATCCTTTTGTTAATATCTTATCTTAGCATGATGTTTTTGTCATGACAAATGAGTCAATATTGATACATTATTATAACTTAAGTCCGTATTTTATTCAAATTTCTCTCTCTCTCTCGCTCTTTCTTTCTCTCTTTCTTTCTTTCTGTCTATGCCAGGATCGCATCCAAAATCCACATTTAGCATCATGGCTCCTTAGCCCTTCTGGACTGTGACAGTTTCCCAGACCTTCCTTTTCTTTGATGACCTTGATGGCTTTAAGGAATACTGGCCTGGTGTTTTGTAGGATACCCCTCAACTGGGATTCATCTAATGTTTTCTCATGGTTAGACTAGGATTATGGATTTTTGGAAGGAAAACCATAAAGGCAAAGTATCATTAGAAAAGTTAACTTTAAACTTCTGAGCTAGGTCTTAGTGAGGCTAAGGGGCATCTGTTAGAAAAAGTACAAATAAAGTATAAAGTATAAGGCCCAGCAGTGGGCTTTGTCTCATTACCCCATTTGAAGTGGAGGAAAGGCACTAAAGCTGACACATTCAAACCGTAAGAAGCTTCCTGTGTGAAGTGTAAGGTGGGTCATGCTCAGAGCGCTCTACAGCAAGAAAAGAGAGGGTAGAAATACGGAGTTCAGGCTTTTGGAATGTTTGTTCTTAGAAAAGAAAATGCTGGGTCTTTGTGGTGGAACTTCTGGGTCTCGGGTTGAATCTTCAGCTCTTCTGGTTCCAAAACTTGATCTTATCACCTTCCTCAGAGATGTTGATGTTTTAGGAACTGAATGCCTCAACCAAATACAGAGAAGACTAAATAAAGCCTACAGAGGGTTTATTGTTTATGACACAGCGAGAACATACTTGACACCATTTGATCTTCACAGTTCTTTCCAGAATAGACATTATTACCTCTGTTTTGCAGATGAGTTAAAGGGAGATTGAAGTGGGGGAAGTGACTTGCTGAGGACACATAACTAGGAAGTGACAAAGTAGGGTCTGGAATTAAGGTTCGTCTAAATCAAGCCCAGAGTTCTTGCCACTTCTGGAGAGAGTCTGGAACATATCTAATAATTTATTCTAAGGAGTATCTACTGGCTAGCATTCTCAACACTCAAGTATGAGGTCTGGAGACTATCGCTTGCCCTTCCCACTATTAAGGTACATGGAAAATCCAATTAGTCACCGAGAGTGTTTCTCAGTCTCTTTCAGATATGCAGATGGGAGTGCAAATTAGTACAATTTTCCCGGAAAGCAATTTTGCAATAACCACCAAGAAATTTACAAATGTTGGTATTCACTGACATAGTGACTTCACTTCTGAACATCTACCTCAAGAAATATGAACTGACAAAAAAATATAAGATATGGGGAAATTTTTGGTGCATGAGATGATATTTATGTCAGGGTTATTTATAATAATGAAAACTAGAAACAATATGAACATGTAACTATAGGAGACTGGCAAAATGAGCTGTGGGACACATTTTCAATAGATGGAACCTCATGTGGATATAAAAGTGATGTTTATGAAGAGTTCATAATAGCATTGGAGAGTACTTAGAAGGATCAGGTTGAATTTTTTTTTCTTGAGTTGAAATCTCACTCTGTCACCCAGGCTAAAGTGCAGTGGCACATGCATGGCCACCCCAGCATTGACCTGCTGGGTTCCGGCGATCCTCCCACCACAGCCTTCTAAGTAGCCAGAACTACAGGTGTGCGCTAGCACATCCAGCTAATTTTTTATTTATTGTAGAGACGAGATCTCACCAAGTTGCCCAGACTGGTCTTGAACCCGTGGGCTCAGGTAATCCACTCACTTTGGCCTCCCAAATTGCTGGTATTACAGATTGAGCCACTGAGACCGATTGAATATTTTCTGGATTATTTGCATGTAATAAATGTTTTATTTGATTTTTTTCTAAATCAAATCAAATCTGGTTTTATCCACACCCCATCTACTGGTGTGGTATATTAATCATTTACACCATTGAGGCTCTCTCCCATATCTGTTAGATCCTATAAGAATCTAGAGGCTTATTAGAACTCAAGTCAGAGAAACAGTCTGTTCCTTAGTCCATGATGGTCACCATGGTTACCACTGTCCTAATGGCAACTGTCATGTGTAGCTGTCCATTAGCTGTTTTAGGAAGACTATAGGCAATGCTCCTTCCAGTGCTGCTCTCCTTTGATTGTTGATGTGGTCACAGAAATCTTTACTTTTCCCTCAAGTCTGAGATATCTCATGGACCGTGACATGGGTATACATCTCTACACCTCAGTTTTCTTATTTATATAATGAGACCACAAAAGTACCTAATTCATAAAATTACTATGAGGATTAAATGAGAAACAGCATGTGTAGTTGGATCCCTAGCTTGTCTGACACCAGCAGTCTCGTCCTGTTTTTGTAACTGGGGCAGACAACCAGTTAGATTGTCTCAGGGGCTGTTATTTTTCAGGTTGCAGTGAAACTTTGAAAATGATTTCTAGATTAAAAACGTCTATGCTTCCAAAAAAACCAAAAAACAAAATTGTTAAGAAAATGGAAGTCAGTCAATGGGGACTTGGAGAAAATAATTGCAATATATGTACCTGACAATGGATGCTTGAGTCTGAGAAAGGATACGCATATGCTAACTACACACACACACACACACACACACACACACACACACACACACTCACCTATAACTCAATCATACAAAGACACAATACAAAAACATGGCCAAAGACTTGAACAGATATTTCACAATAGGAGATATATGAATGGCCAATAAGCACATGAAAAGATTCTCAACATTGCTAATTAACAGAACATGCAAATTTAATCCATTATGAGATATTACTTTATACTCATAAAAGTGGCTAAGGTAAAATAGACCGACAATATCAAGTGTTGCTGTGGATGTGGAACAATTGAAATTCTTACACATGCATTACTGGTGAAAATGCAAAAGGGTGCAACTACTTTGGAAAACTGGCAGTTTATGATGGAGTTAAATATCCACGGACCCTGTGGTCAGCAATTTAACTCCTAGGTATTTACTCAAGACAAAGTATATGCCCATACAAAGATTTGAAAAGAATGTTTATTAAAGTTCTACTTATAATAGCCCAAACTAGGAAAAAACGAAAACAAAAACCACGTGCCCATCAATGGAAGAATGGATGAGCAGACTGTAGTATATTCACCTAACAAAATACGACTTGGAAATCAGAAGGAACAGGCTGTCAACACAGACAACAACATGAATGCATCTCAAAAACATTATGTTGAACCAAAGAAGCCAGACACAAAAGATTACATACAGTATGGTTCCATATATCTGAAATTCTAGAACAGAAAAAACTCATCTATGGTGAAAGAAAGCAGATCAGTGACTGCTTATGACTGGAATTGTGAGGGGTAGTATAATTGACTATAAAGGAATATAAGAGAAATATTCTGAGGTGATGGAAATATTCTGTATCTTGTTGGGGCAGTGGTTACATGTGTGTATATGTTTATTACGATGCATCAACTAGTGAATTTGAAATCTGTACACTATAATGAATGTAAATTATACCTATAAAAGGATTTGAAATGATCCATGCTCCCTTTAATAATTTAGAGAACTCCCCTGTAGCCCCAGTCTTCTCTTGTGGTTAGTGTTCAGCTCTGGTTGACAGACATTTCATCTCCAGTGATCTTTTCTCATGGTCTTGTCAGGGCTCCCAAAGTCAATTCCTCATGACAGACTGCAACTTCCTTCATTAGGGACTTGATTAATGAGATGTCTTCCTTTAATCCTTGGAGGGACAGCCAGAAATGCCCTGGGTTCTCTCTGACTTAAATCAGCTTTGGGGTGGTTGCTAGTGGAAGGCATTCAAGTTCTCCCATGATCAGTCTACTTCCCTATCTTCTAACCCAGACCTTTACTGCTTCTGCTCCAGTTTCCAGATCTCATCTTTCCTGAGATCTCAAGTCCCTCTTTGTAGGGATTTCATCTGTGAGGAAAAGCACTCTTTTACCAATCCACAGAGAATTATATTCTGGGAAATCATTGGGGAAAAAAACAAAAAACAAAAACAAATCAAAAGTACACATCAGGGATGTGTACTTTAGGTGGGAAAACCCAGTGGGGGAGTGGCTGGGCCATCAAATTGTCTCTGGTTTAGGAGATGTTGCAGTCTCATCTGTCACCCATTGTCACCCTCTCTGTCACTTAGGGAGGATTTGCATGATCTGATCTTTCCTTGTTTTCATTCCTTTCTCAAACTTTCTCTTTCTTGTCCACTTTAGCAGAAGTTTCTTCAATGCAGCCACCACCACCACAATAAGGGCCTTTGGCTACTGAACCAGTCTCCTGATCTCAGAATGGGGAATTCTCCAATCCGTTTAGCCCAGTTTAGTGTTAGTTAGCATTTAAAAGAACCCTTTCTAAAGAAGAACAAAATCATGAACTTCGCAGCAACTTGGATGGAATTAGAGTTTGTAATACTGAGCGATCTCTCACAGAAACAAAGAACTGAGTATCACATGTTCTCACTCATAAGTGGACTTTGAACAATTACTGTATTGCTATAAGAAAAGGACTGAAAGTGGCAGGAAACTGTGGGGGGGGAGGGGTG